>NW_008238447.1:1953413-1962483 GCF_000691975.1 Corvus brachyrhynchos | reverse complement strand
CGGCTGCGGGTGACGGGGAGAGGGCTCGGGGTGTGCTTTTCTCTTACAGCTGTCGCCGGCGCTGGCTTTTCCTAAGCCTGGCAGAGGGAGGGCTGGGGTGGACGGTGCCCGCGTGGCTCCTTGACGCGGTGGCTGCGGGTGACGGGGAGAGGGCTCGGGGTGTGCTTTTCTCTTACAGCTGTCGCCGGCGCTGGCTTTTCCTAAGCCTGGCAGAGGGAGGGCTGGGGTGGACGGTGCCCGCTTGGCTCTTGGAGCCGGTGGGAACCTGCCCTCAGCGCAGCCCTCGGGTTTCCCAGCATCACTTACGAGCCTCGCTGTTTCAAACCTGTAGTTTCCTAGAAAGGTAGCTTAGCCTTTTTAAACTTGCTCTAAGCTTGGAAGGGGTGTGTGCGTGAGCCAAGCAGTTTGTCCTCGGTGGGAGAAGTCCCTTATCAGGGCGGTAGCCTGTCCGCTGAGGCTCCTCTTTGCACTTTGCCTCCCCAAGGCTGTTCCCGTGCGTGTAATCAATAGCTCCCGCTCTGCCGTGGCTGTGGGAACCGGTGCGAGGCACACGCGATTTATCTCAACTTTGTTTCCTTTGAGAGGCTGTGATTGGAATGGCTGAGTGAGAACTTTGTGACCAGCGATGCGTTCATTTAAATGCACACATCAGAAAACTGGAGAAAGAAGCAATCAAGCACCGGTATCTTAACTGCGCAACTGTGGAGTCTTGACACGGACACAAAGTGAACTTAGTTCTGCGCTTGAAGTGTTTCTCAGTTGCTTTGAGATTTAAGATTGCCCCACAAAAGTATCACTCCATGGGTCCCATGTAACTGGCTTGAAAGTCAGCGCAACCCTTGCTGACCAGTGGAAAAGGAAACCTTTCCTGGCAGGGAAATAAGCATTAAATGGTGTTAAGCTTTCTTTTTCAATTAGTATTGAAAATGATTCTGTGCACTGTGATCAGGTGAAGCGTGTTGTCATACACCAAAGGTTTTATTTCAGGTTGCTTGCTGGATAAGCAACAAAGTATTTTCCAAGTAATGGCATCTAACTATATGGTGTGGGTGGCTAGTTTGTTTCTGGAAATAGTTTGATTACATCTCTTTGTGGCTGGTTTTGACATTTTCTAGAAGAGGGCCTGACAACCTTATATGCTTGAGACTTGTTTTACAACAAATGTACTTATTTATTTAACAGTTTTGTTTAGGTAAAATAAATATTTACCATAGACAAATACAGTGTGAAAAAGTAGAGAACTGACCTGGTTCAGACTTTAACAGGAACTGAAAGGGAACGGTGTAAGAGTAGTTTGTAAGTACAATAAGGCACGAAATTAAAACTCTTTAGGCTTACTTGGTGATGCTAGACATTTCTGGTGGTTGCTTACAATAATCATTTGTAAGGTTTTAAACATATTTCTGCTTGCTTTCACACTTCCAATAAAAGCAGCCTTTTAGTTAACATCTCTAAATGTAATCATTCAGAGACAGGACTCAGTGACCACGGTCCTTGTCTTTGCTCATGGAAGGACTTCAAATCTGCTGCATATACCAGAATGTTAAACTGGTGATGGTAACAAGGTAGACTTCCCTTCCTATTACTTGGGGACAGTGGTCAGCTTTGCCCTCAGCAATTCCCACTTCCAGGCTATGGAGCTGGGCTGGAGTTAGCTGGCAACTGTTCAGTTCACCCGCTGCAGGATTTTGGCAAATTTCGCTTTCTTTTGTTCTCACTCACTATTAATCAATAGTGAGATCTGCTATTGCTTGCATCACTGTGTGATTAGAAATGGATGATTGCTTTGGAGTTCGGGGAGACTTTTTGGTTTGTTTTTTTTTTAGCACAATGTGGCTGTGTGTATTTGAAGTTCTCTCCCTAAAAGCTGTCCTCTGAAATAAATGCTAGCACGATAGAAAAATGGAAAAGCTGAAACAAAGCTCTGTAAGGACCTTGAAGAAATGCTGGGAGAAGTGGGACTCTCTTACAGCAAACAAACTTTATAGCAAAAATCAGCTACCTGTAGACTTTAAGAAAGCACAGGTAAATGTTTTTCGTTTGGACAGTTTTTAAATAGAACATGTTAAAAGTAGAGATGAGGGTTTTAAGAAAAAAACCAGCCCTGCTCCTGCCCCCTCTCCCCCCCCCCCCTTTTAAAAAAACCCTCCCCTGAATGTTTCTTGTCTTGTTTTTACATCTGTGAGCTGCCAATAATTTTCATCAGGAAATAGATCCACTTTATTGCTTTGAAACACATACTTTGATTTAGTGAGTAACATTAGGAAAAGTTTTAGAGAACTTTCCCATCACCTCCTGTGTCACCTTTTCTATTGCTGAGCATTTAATTGAGCTTTTATTTTTCCAGAATTTGATTGCCTTCATATCTGTTTCCGTTAATATGAGATTCTATGAAAGTTGGAATTTCTGAATTTTTCTTTTTTAGTCACACACATCTCTATTATAACCTGAATTCTTCCCTACTAGAATTTGAAGGTGAATCTATGTGGCATTGTGATGTAAAGGACAGTACCAGGAATTGCAAACTGACAATATGGATATTGTATTAACACATCTCATGTTAGTTGCTTATCAGTTCCAAAAAGAATTTAAAAAGCAAAACTTTCATTAAAAAACGCCACCATCCAGAATTCAAATGGTACCATGATGCAACCTTCTGTTGCATCTTCTGTTCTTTCCCCATTTTAACTTTAATTCTGTGCTTTTTGTGGTTGCTGTTTGTCTCTCTTTCCCGACTTTGGCAAATTCTTTGGATTAAAAGCTTCCAGACTGGTGTGTGTGTAGATCTCATTGAGAAATGTGTGCGTGATCTTGCTCCCAGCTGAGTGTTGTCTCCCTGTGATTTCATCAAGGCTGGCCGAGGATGCTCCGCTCCTTGAGGGCTCGCTCACCCAGACTTGAAAGAGGAGGCAGAGGAAAATTGTGAATGGATGGATAAGACTGGAAATGAATAAAGAAATACCTTTTTTTTTTTTTTTCTAGTAAATGCAAAAGTGGCACCAGGAAGATGGCTTTTGGAGTTTTTTCTCCAGGTTTCTGCAAACATTTTGGCTCTTTCTAAAAGCGTAGAGAGGAGGTTGGTGGGGGTAGGGAGAGGAGCAGAAATGTGTTCTACGTTATGTTTTTTTCCATTAAAATATTATAATGCCCTTATGCTCCAGAGCTCATGCCTCTGATCAGCGTGTTAATCTCAACATACAGTAGTCCAAGGGGATGATTTTGCCTTGGTGGGTAGAAGGCTGCACAAGAGATTGTAGCTGGACAAATTTAAACCATGCTGAAGACTCCGGATTTTGCTTTCGAGCTTTGCTTGTTGTTTGTTTTGTTTAGGGGAGTGGGAAGCTTTCAGCTACCTTGGATTTATTACAAGTGTGTGTTATTTGCAGCTGCTGCAAATAGTTTGATTTGCCTTTGTAGGTTTGTTTTTTCCTCAGTCAGAAGACTGTAGGAGTACAGCACACATCAGGGTTTGAAGGACTTTCTGGTCCCCCAACTAGTGGGTGACACAACCCTGTGTGAGAAAAGGCACTTGTGAGGTGCTGAGTCTTGGCGTGATCCGTGCAGGAGGCAGCATCAGGATGGAGAAGCTTCTCCTGCAGCTCTGATGTCCCCAGCTGCCAGGCCAGCAGCTCCCTGGACAAACTCCTGTCCGTGTTCTCTGGCTCCTTAGGCACACAGGCTTTCTATCCATTTTCCTTACATATTTCTTTTGTGCTCTTTACTTCCTTCTGGGTAGTTGGAGAAGGAGAAAGCTCTTTGCCTTCCCAAGGGACATCTGAGGGTCTGTCACTTATTTTCAGTTGATTTGGGACTTGGTAGCTGTTTCGTGCTGCCGCATCTTTCCCATCCCGTTTCTCCTTGTTAAAGAGTTATTTTTTCGGATCGGTAACTTTGGTGCCAGACTTGTCTAACTTCCTCCAGCAGCAGCAGTGGGCTTTTTGCTCGATTTGACTGTTTTTCATGGGGTTCTGGGTGGTAACTCTGCTTGTTCCCAGCCTGTAGCCTGGGAAAGTTGTGAGCAGGGACAGCCGTTATCACCGCCTGTCTGTGGAGTTGAGAAGACAATACTGTAACAGTTCACATGGTCAAAGATATCTCTGCAGTGATAAGATCTAAGAAACAGTGGAGGAAAAGAAATATATTTGTAGTTTGTTTTTTTTTTTCCAAGGGAAAATTAAGGCTTTATCTCTTCTCATTGTTTGATAGTGAGAGCTTTGTTAGTACCAGGAATATGTTGTTTCTTCCCCTTTGCTGGTTCTTTCTCATTTTGCTTTAAAAAACAGACAAATGTACCTTTACATTATACCAGTTTTTAGTAATATGGATCCTGTCCTCTGGCCTGAAAATAGGGGAGATCAGGGTGCAACACAGAGAAATTTAAAATTTTGGAGGGGAGAAGGCAGATCAGATTTAGATACTGAACTTTGTCTGTGTCAAAGACAGAGGTCTCCTATTAGATGCGATATTTTATATACCATATACCTCCTGCTAATAAGGTTTATTGAGCTATAATTACTCTGATAAGATTTACTGGCATTGCCATTTAGGTCACTAAAAACTAAGGAATACTGAGGAGTTATGTCATCTGGTGACTTTCTGAAACACAACTGTGTAAAATATTAAAGTAAGGCTCCAGGAAAAATCACCCAGGGATTCCAGACGTAATGCTTTATTTTCTTTTGCATGGCTTCATTTACGCAAACCCGCTCTACTTAGATTTTTTCACTTTTCTTTCAGCCTCACAAAAATGTTAAAACTGCTGCTGAAACTCTCACGAAGGGTTTGGAATCTATTTTTGTCAATTGGTTAAATCAATAGATGTATATTATGGTATATTGGCAAAAAAAGTAAAGTACAGTAGTGACTTTCTGCTCTTTCTGCCTGAAGTGTGAAAATGAAAAGCTGGGGAACTGAAAGAAATCCTGTGTACTCTGGGTTTGTCATGTTAATTAAATAAACAGCCAGAACAGTGACCCTGTGTATGAAATGTGTTTTGAGAAGCTTGTTGGGGGGTTGGAGGGGAAAAACAGTGACACATGATGTTTTGGACTTTAACTGTGACATTTGTATGAATTTGTCCTAATCTGCTGTTAGTGTTCTCACATTCCAGCTGTTTTTTGTGGGAGACTGAGGCATAGCTGTGTGTTGCAAAATAGAAGGAATACTGCTTGGGCTTTTTTCTTTAAAAAGTAATATAAAAAAAAAAAATTCAAGCCTGGAAGTGAAAAGGTTGCTGGGTTCTGGTGCCTGCAAACTGCAGGGCTTGGAATGGGGGTGAGCTAACTATATCCTGAATGATTTGAGAATCAAAAGAACACTGCTGCAATTAAAGCTTTGAGCCAGTTGCTGTGATTTACCTAGGTAATCTAATGGGAGATGTACAGCTTGTAGCATATCCCTTGACAGATAAGGAAAGAAATGTACAGATTCAGATAACAAAGTGGAAGTCGTGTTTTTCTTTGTGTATGGATTTTTATTTTTTTTTCCTCTGCTTGGTTTTGAAGAACTTTTTTTATGAATTACCAAACACTTTCCTCAAAGTCTTTTCGGTGTTAGTCAGGGTGTCACTCAAAGAAACACCTTTCATTTGGACTATGTAGGTTTTCAGGTGTTGGGGGAAGGGTTGTGGGGTTTGTTTTTCTTTTTTTTTTTTCTTGTTTGTTGGGGTTTTTTTGCTGTTTGCTTATTTGTTTGTTTGTTGGGTTTTTTTTGTTCAAGTTGTCTTGCTCTATGTCCCGCTGCGAGTTTGCTTTATGCCCTGCTGCAAGTGGAAGCATCAGTTCTTTGTACCGGGAGTAATAAAAAACAATAATGAAATGCGATGTGCGTCTGAGTTTTAAGTTGTGGGTGGAATATCAGCCTTTTTTCTTTCTGAACTGCTTTTGGAGATTCACTGGGGTTGTGGAAAGAGGAGGAGCTCTACCTCTTTATCAAGCTTTGGCTTCTTTTGTTGTTTGTTGGGTTTTGTTGTTTTTTTTTTTTTTTTTTTAATGAAAGGTTAGCGGCCAAGCCGGGCACGAACATCCTCCGCAAAATCTGTCCGTGGTCCTTAACTCGGCCCGTGTCGGGATCTGCTCTGGAGCTGCTGTTCCAGCCGCGTCCCTCGCTGCCCGCGCCCCGTGGCTCCGCGGTGTCAGAGCCGGGAGCTGGACTTTGATGATCCTAGTGGGTCCTTCCCGACGCAGAATATTCCGTGCGCCTCAAGACTCTATGTAACCATTTATAACGAAAACGGGAAATGACACTCGGAGAGTGCAATAGCAGAACCTCCCCCTCTACTCTGCCCTGGTGAGGCCACATCTGGAGCTCAGTGTCCCATTCGGGGCTTCACAGATCAAGAAAGACAAGGAGCCGCTGGAGAAGGTTCAGTGCAGGGCTATGGAGATGATGAGGGGACTGAAGCATCTCTCCTGTGAGGAAAGACTGGGAAAGCTGGGCCTGTTTAGTATGGAGAAAAGATGATTGAGAGGGGATCTTATCAATGCATCCACCTATCTGAAGGGTGATTGACAAGAACAGAGGGCCAGGCTCTCTTTAGTGGTGCCCAGCGACAGGACGAGGGGCACAAACTGAAGCACAGCCAGTTCCACCTAAATATGAGGAAAAAGTACTGTGAGAGTGACTGAGCACTGGAACAGGCTGCCCAGAGAGGCTGTGGAGTCTCCTCTGGAGAGATTCAAAACCTGGCTGGCCACCACCTTGTGTCACCTGCTTGAGGTGACCCTGCCTTGGCAGAAGGGTTGGACTAGATGATCTCCAGAGGTACCTTCCAGCCCCAGCCTGTGATTCTGTGCAATGTGCTGATGAGAGAAAGGTCCTTCATTGCTGTTGAACACAGGAGACGGATGCTTTCGTAGTGCCACCTCAAGGGTTGCTGAACAGAAGGGAAAATACTGGTGGTTGTATGAGTTTGGTCAGTGAAATGGCATTGTTAATTTTGGAACCTGTCAAGAAAAGGATTTTGTATTAGCTGGCAGTGCTGGTCACTGAAAAGATTTTGTGTGTGTGAGGTTTTATAGTGAAATTGGGTTAGTGAAGGCATGGTATGGAGTGCTCTATCAAGTTTTTGTCAGACATACAGAATAATTAGGGTCCAGAGATAGCCCAAACTTCTGAGCATCAGCTAAGAAGAGATGGAAAATCTGTGTAAAAACAGATCTGACTGAGGGGTATTGACAAGGTACTTGCCTAAAAATGCAAGAATAGAAAGGAATTTGGAGAAAAAAGAAAAAAAATCCCTCTCTAACCTCAAAACAAACTCCCCCCAAACCTTTTATTTTTAAACTGTTACAAAGAAGTCTGATTGTGTGAGACAGAAATACACACTGATCATGGAACATGTGCGTGTCACAAGGTATGAATGAAACTCTTCCAGCTTAGACATTTGTATTTATTATTTATTGAATTGTACAGGTTTCTGATGCCAAACAGGTTGAGGATTAGCAAATCTGGCTTTTTTTTTTAAATCTGATACTTGTTAGGAAGAAAGTTACCAGTTGGTCACTCAGTGTGCTTTAGTGACCATACTGTTTTATCTGGAGTGCCTACTGACTAGGACCTATCACTGCATGACTCTTTGTATTTTTACTGCAATTAACTACTGAAAAACAATTTAGGGAGAACATATTTATGAGCATCAATACAGCTAAAAGCTCTCCTTCTGCCCTGCACAAGGCTGGAAAATTACAAAACCTCCACATATCAGAAATAGCTCAGAGCATAGCTGAGGCCTCCTTGGCTAACACTCCCAAGCCGCCAGTGAAATATGCAGGGTTAAAGTGGTTTATTTGACTTTTGTATGTTGCTTAAGTTGGCTTTGTTTTGTAGTAAGATTTATGCTTTGGTTTGAAATTTAAAATAAAATTATATTCTGCGTCATTTTGTTGTTGGTTTTTTTTTTTTTTTAACTGGGATTTTTGTCTGCCTAACTCTGTAGGAGTGGTGCTTTTCAAATACCCTCATGATGCTTTTTCTGATGGTTGCTGAAGTCCTGAGGCACACCCCGCTGATGGCTTAAAAAAAGCAACCCTTCCTCTCAGACTGGTTGGTCCTCTTAGAAATATCTCAGCTTCATTTAAAGCTGTGTGAAATATAAGTACGATGATGCCTGCTGGAAAACTATCACTGTGTTTTGAGGATCAAGTCACTGAAGGTTGTTTGGTTTATTTTTTGTTTAGAAAAGCTTCTTGTTTCTGGTTGTCTTTTACTCAAAGATAATACTGTAGGGGAACAATTATTACTGAACTTAAAAACTGAACATTACTTATTCTGAGCAGCATCTTTCTGACTGATTTTTGAGTAAATTTGTCCATAAACGCAGTTGTGAAATGAATTCCAAGTGGGGAAAGAATTGAGTATTTGAGTGGTGAAGGTTAATTATTTTTTGAACTATTGCACTCCCAGCAGGTTGATGATACCTTGCTGGCATCTCTGTGTGCTGGAGTTGCTGCCAGGGCACCAGCAATAACCTAAAGTGCTCCTCACCCTGGAGTACAGATACTTTGAGTCTCTTGCACTTACTTTTGCTGTATGGTTTTAAATAAGCCCCTGCGTGTTTGTGTTTAATGTCATGAAGGAGAGGCAGAGCGTTAATGTTTTGTTACCTATGTTATGTAAAAATATTGATTCTTGGCAAATACATACACCCCAAATTTGCCTTAAAATGTGGTTGTGGGGCTGCTGAAGAGGCCAGAGGGGGGCTGTCTGCTGTGTGCTGTCAGTGAAGGCACTCGCAGCAGTCTGCAAAAGCACTCTCAGGAGCTTTTCTGTTTGCTGCCTGACCAGCAGTGGAGGAGGGCACTTGGAAAGGGTGCTGCATGGGCTGAAAAGCTATGTCCAAGCAATTTTTACTCCACTTCTATCAGCAGTAATCTAGATATGCTCTCCCAAGCTTTTTGTTGCCTGCAGAGTAAAACTTGTGAAACCTTGTCTATGCACGTATATTGAATCTCAGGTGAAATGACAGCTGTGGAAAGGTGCAGACCTCTGTGTGAAAGTGTAGATTAAAAAGGGCTGCACAACCTTATGTACTGCCTACCCTTGCCTCTGTGAATGCAGTTTCAAGTGCTTT
>NW_008238447.1:1946360-1953389 GCF_000691975.1 Corvus brachyrhynchos | reverse complement strand
TTCCTGGTTTCTCTTCCCTTTTTCTCCTTTTCTTTCTTTCTTATTGATGCCTATTTGCGCTCACCAACTGACAGATCTATCTGGGGTTTCCTTGTAGAGTAGACTCTGCTGCTTCATTTCCTCTACAAACCCACCCTGCAATGCAGATACCACTATTTCTATATTGGTAATGCTGAAGTCCTTCCCCTGAAACTCACTTTTGAATGGCAAAAAGCTGCTGGATGCTGCACTGAATTCTCTGGTGTGTTTCCCTTCAGCTGTACTGGTCGTGCTAACTATAGGTTGCTCTTGGCAAAGTCTGATCACTGTATTTGGCGTTGATAAGGAACTTTAATGTGTTTGGGCGCTTCTATAATTGCAAGATAACTGATAAGATATTTTTCATGTGGCTGGAGTTTTAGTTTGAATCTGTCACTGGGATTGTTACAGGAATACTTGTGCTGAAATGCAGCCTGCCTCTTACTCTTGTGAGACAATGGATACCTTCATCTTCTCATTCAGTGATATTTTAAAATTCATATTGTACAAGTCAAAGTTTGTTAAAAACACTATTTTTCTTAGATTCTTTTTGTAAAGGTTTTTAATCATCTCCTCCCTGCCTCTGCTATTTTCAATGGTAATTGAGAGTGCTCAGCCCTCCCAGGGTAACAGGGTGATTCTTTTAGTTCAGTCCTTAGTGCAGAAGGAGCTGTGTTCACATCCATAAATCCAAAGAGAGCTTTTAAATTTTTTTTTTTTAACAGCTAGCCATTCTGTTCCTTATTTTAAAGAAAGTAATTCAAAGCTAAGGTTGGCTGTGCTGCTGAAAATGTGACCTGACACCTTGTAGCATGTTTTTGTAGATGTGAGCACACACATATAGACATTCATATATATATACATACGTGTATGTATCTATCTACACAAGTTAGTATTGTGCAGTTGAGAGGGATGGAATTCTTTGTTTGACTCTGACAGCACAGTTAACAAGCCTGAGTTACATATGACAAGGTTCTTTCTGGATATTAAATCACATTTTCTGATGTTTCTGCAGGCAGCCTTGTTTATTAATATGCCAGTTTTGGTAATAATAATTTGCTTGACTTTTGATTCTTTATAGTTTAAATATTTCTTCTTCTTTCTTGATTTGCAAATGTGTGCCAAGTTGTGCAATTATTTGTTATTTATTTGTAAACGCTTGAGTAGTTATTTTGATCAACAAATAACTGCTTGTGTCTTACAAATGATACATTCCAGTATTAAATTTGGAGCTCGGTGCCAGAAATCTGTTCTAGAGGTGTAAAGCCATAAAGGTGCTTTCCATGGTGTCCCAGGTGCCTGGATTGACTTGCTGCTGGCTTTAGCTGGGATGTGGAGCATGGGACTGGCTGGGCAGGAGGAGCTGATAAGGTCCCAGTGCAGCCTTAACTGGAGCCATTCTTGTGGGCATAAATAAGGGGTTATTCAGCGTGTAGCTCTGGCTGGTGAGAAGTATGATAAGACCAGTTGAAATAAATAGATGACTTGTATTTTTACAGATAAACACAATGAGCTTTAGCTGGTAAAACTCTGTTATGTGTAGTGGATATGTTGTTGCTGCTATGTACCTATTCTCTGGGAAGCTGTGGACTAGTTTGTGTTTGTTATTTATTAAAACAGTACCCTGAAATTCACTGCATTTCTGTTGATTCTGTGCGAGCTGAAATGTTTCAAGATAATTCATATGCCATTACTGAGGTTTATTCTTTTTAAGACCAGCTTAAGGCGTACGCAAGTGCCATTCTTAAATGCAGTCCTAATTGTCTACTGATTACATACAACTGCAAATGAATAAACATTTTCTATTAAAGGAATTAATGCTGTACTTCATGTGTGCTTGTGAGGGATGGAAGTTAAAATGGGGATAAGAGTGTAAAGGAAGCCTGAACCTTTCCAGCAGGCTTCTGCTCAGAGCTGCAGAGCATTCATCTTTTCTGTGACTTGTGGAGAAGCAAAAAACCTTTGGAAGCAGGCAGGTATATCCATAGGTGTGTACAGTCTGATCATTTTAGGCAGCATGGGCTCTGTTCGTGCCTCATTACAGAGACCATAGTAAGACATCTGTTCAGTGGCAAAGAGAAATATTGTCTGTGCCTTATTGGGACTGCAAACTGGCTTCTGGGCTACAGAATCCAGAATGCTGGTTCCTGCTAAGCCTGCTGTGTTTGTCAAGCAGTGTCATAGAGGAGCATGGGGTAATAGTGTGACAATTAGACAGACTGGGGTGCCAGCCCTAAATCACTTACTCCAGCTTAAATTCCGGTTGAGGATCCAAGCCTGTCGTTTCCTCTTGGCGAGGCACCTTTGGAGTCAGAGCCAGCTCATAGGAAACACGAGGAACCAGGGCTTAACTGAAATTTAGGACATCTAAACCTAGCTCTCTGGATGCATCTGTTGTGGTGAGACAGAGAGAGATGGCAAACACAAATGTTTCTTGGAGAGCTCTAGAGCATTTTTAAGTGAAGTAGGAAAGACAGATTGTCTATCCCCTTCCTCTCAAAGCTATCCAGTCTTTATTTCAGCATTCTCTTCTGCTGTGTGTGGTGCATAAATCTAGTCCTAAAATGTGTGATGTTCTTATTCAGAGTTGATGGATAGTAAGTACTTTTGATAATAGTGACTGAGGCATAGTTTCAATGTTTTCCATTCCAACATTTTAGCTGCCATCATCCTTGGATCTAGAATTTTCTTTTCCTTTTGTATTATGCATAGATGGACAAGAAGATCCTTAAGATTAACCTTAAGACTTCCTGACTCGGGCTGTGATCTGCCACTTGAGCACACTTTTTGAAAACCCAAAATTTTAAATTCTGGGTTCATGTTTAGATCTTTATATTTTATTTTTCTTTTGAAAACTGCAACTAATCTGTGTTAAAAAAATGGTAAAATTCTTCCATATGTGCTTATTTCATGTTCTGATCTGCTTTATATATTGTCTCTTCTCAAATGAAAGTGGTGACGTGATGCTGAGAAAAACATTGATTTTTAAGCTGAAGTCACTGTATTGCAAAATTTACTGAAATGCACTTAAAAAAACCCAGCCCAAAAAATCCTGTGGTAGTGGGAGCAGTGACGAAACAGCTTCCTTTGCTGTCATTCAGTGCACTCATGAGAACTTGGCCTGGGGGCCTCTGGGTCTTTTATTTGATTAAGGTTTTTAGAACTGAGATGAAAGTAACAATCAGATTGTCTTAATCATTTATAATAGCAGGTTAAGAAGATGAGAACTTTAGGGAGAAACTTGATAGCCCAGGGAGTATCTTTCCTGTGATCTTAATGCATTGCTGTCTAAAACAGTGAGTCACTGTTTGTAAGCATAATTATGTCATACACTATCTTTTGAATGCTTGAATCTGCAATCGCAGATGTTTTTAATGAAATTTTAGATATCTAACTTCTTAGCTGTATGCAGGTTTGTTTTCTTTTTCCATGTGTTTATTTAATAAAAAGCAAACTTAAAAGAAATGTCATGATTTTGATGGCCACATGCTTTGAGTTAACAGCTTCCTCAGTGCCCCTCTTTTGAATAGTCAAATGTTCCTTTTTGATCTAGGAATGCTTACATCAATGAACTGATTATTCCTGCCTCATTCCCTATCTTCTAGTCCAGCAAATCTGAACCCCCCTTCATGAAAGACAGGCCAAACAACTCAAGGATGGGCTTTGGACACTTGATTCTGCTTCTGCATGTAAAGAAAGGTGAATTAGATTCATTCGATACTTGTCTGTGAGTGACCACCCAAGAATGATGGCACTTTGGTGATATTTTTTTTTCCTTAGCTTATCTCACTTCTTTCCCTTCTACCAGATTAAAGAGCATCTGGTGATTTTTTTTGTTTTGTTTCTTTGCTTTTGGTTTTGTTTTTTTGGTTTTTTTTGGCGGGGGGGGAGGTGTACGTGCGTGTATGTCCATGGGTGTCAATCTGTGAAGAATCTACCTCAGATTCTGATGGATGATAAGAGCTACCTGGCTCTAAATACAAAAGCTTGAATGCAAAAATTTACTGATGCCTTGGAGGAAATTTCCATCCATCAAAGACAGGTTTGCTCTGGTCATAGTATGTGAAATGAACATAGAAGGGCAGCTTCAGATGAGCACAGGTAAAATTTCCCAGCAGCAGGTGAAGTGTGTCCTAAGAATGCGTCTTAAACTAGAGAAGGATGCTCACTGCTTTTCCATTTGTTAACACCGAATCAGGAAATGCATTAAGGTAATTGCTGCTGTTACTTCACCTCTCACCCTCTTAATTCTAATGGTAGATATATTTATTGTTTAATCCTTTGCCCCTCTGTAGGGTTTTAGTGGCCTTTCACCTTTTGGGCCTGTTTGTTCTGAGCGATGGCTGGAGCCGTGGTGTGGCTCATGTGACATCACAAACATTTGTGTTGGCAGTCCTTCCTCGTGGAGGACTCTGAAGTCTGACAGTGGTGAAGATGACTAAGTAGAGACAGATTTATGTGGAAATCTTATTAATACCCATAAAAGACAGAATGAATGCATAAGAAATTTGGCTCCAAAAAACAACCAAAAAATGCTCTGTTCTTAGAAGCATTTGGCATAGCTCCATCATGCCTTTTGTGGGAACTGGCTCTTTGTCTGGCCTAATCTAGACTTCTTTTTCTTTTTTTTTTTTTTTAAAGATTACTAAAGGCTTCCACTTTTCCCAAACTTTCTCACAGTAGAATAAAATTAATTTTCACTTTGGTAATGGACAATCAGTTAATTATTTCAAAGACAATGAAACACAGATGTCTCCCCTTGTTTCTCAGCAAAGATTTAATGTTAGCCTTGCTGTGAGATTTTCACTGCCTCTAAATGTCCATAGATGATACATGGTGCTCATAATCAAAGCAGTTTACAAAGAAGGGGAAATAATTTTCACTTACAGTGTGTGAGGGCTGGAAAGAAGCTTTATCAGAGATGTGAAATTGTAATTCAGTTTCTTTCATAACATGTTTGATACTGGCCTTGGGAGAGGAGTTTCTGATGCTCAGTGTGTTAAGGCATGTGCTCTTGTCTGTGCAGCTGCAGTAAGATTTTCTGCCTAGAAAACTCATCTTCATTTTTGTCATAATCCATAGTATGTACAGAAATGTTTTATAAATAAAATTACCTGCATTTACTCGTTGCATGTGGGTAGAGCTTCCTTTTGTCTTGGAAATAATTTCCAATACACTGTTCCTGTTGAATGTGTAACTGAAAAAAGTTCTTGTTTGCTTTTAGCTATTACTGTGATGACCTAGGCATGTTGTTCATTGAGACATTGTGTTTTAGATCTCTAATTAATCCATGTACCAGTGAGTGTCTTGTACTTTCTCCATATGTGTGTTATTTTTCCCAGCAAGCATGATATTCCAAGCTCACTCCTGATGTGACCACACACTGCTTTGCAATAGGAAGCAATAAATTAGCTTTTAGGGGCTGGCTTATGAGCAAGATCTTATTCTTTATTTGCTTGCCTCTGCTTCTTGGATGTGTGCAGTTTCTAGGCCTGCTGTTAGCGCTGCCACTGAAATTGTTACCATTTCAGAAGATCAAAGAAGCAACGCAAAGAAGAAGAAAATAGTAAAAAATTCCTATCTGGATGAGAACACAGTTTATATCTTCTCATGTTTGCCAGGGTAAAAATCTTCACCATGAACTGTTGCTTACAACCTGGAAAGACAGCTCACATCCACTGTTCTTTGGTAGTTGTCCCTCATCTGGAGGCGGTGGAAAGCGTTCTGCGTTGGGCAGATGTAGAGGGAATTGATATCCTTCCTGCAAATGGCTTGTTGGCCAGGAAGTGAAATTGTTACCTTGGATTTGAAGTCCCAGAGCTGTGCCCCTGTGATAATAGCACTGTGCTCCTCAGGTTCCTGAGATGGCATAGCTCTTTTTGTTAAGTCTTGGTAAGATTTCAGAACTTCCATCCCCATCCATCCTCTACTTCTGTTTCTGCACTTTTTTGTCATTTGTGAGAGCAGTAATGCTGCAAGAAAATGTTTCCTCAGGCCAGTAGGTTTTATCATTAAGTGTCTTCGTCAGATGCTTCCACATAGAGATGCCAGCATTGAAGTCTTTTATTTCTTTGATGTTTGACTATTAAGTGGCAAATCAGTGTCCCCTCTGCTAATCTTGCTTAGTGTTTGTATTGGTCTTCTTACTTATAGAACACCCTGTAGATACTGGCTTGGCATTCTGAGGTGTGTTGTACTCAACTTGTGCTGAACTGGATGGGCAGTAAGGGCATTTGGCATCTCACAGGAATGAATACACTGACAGATTAATCCTGTGTTGACTTTTATATTAAATAGTGTGGTGAAAAAGCCAGAGAAATTACTGTTATATCTTGCTTGGGTCAGAGACAGTTGGAAGGCGGGTACTGAAATTGTTAGCTCTGACCTGCTGTCTTCTGAGTTAGACTTGCCCTATATCTCTGTGGGATTCTTGGGAGCTGAGAGGGAGGGAAAGTCTGAGGGCTGTGTCGGATGGAATAGATCTTGTTGGCCTCACTTGAGGTAAATGAAATACTAAATCAGGAGAGGTGAATTAGTGCCATCTTCTTCCTTGCTTCAGCTGTGTAATTTACCTGAGACCAGCTGGCTTGGAATGGTGCAAAATCCATGTGCAGATGTATTTGGATAAAATTCACCTTGAAGGGAAGCGTGGTTCTCAGTGTTTCCTTGTTTGCCATGAAGGCCAAGTGCATCACATCCGGTCTTGGCTGGATTAAGCCTGGAAGTCCAGAGTTCCCTCGGAATTCTTCTTGTACTTTACAGCTCCTCCCTGCTTTTTATATGCAAACAACATTCTTTGAGAGGCCTAGAGGGCGGAAATGGCTATGAACAAAACCCATATCTTTTCTGATATGTCACAAGATACCAGAAAAGAATAGTGTGCTCCATGTCTGCTGGTAGCTGATTTCTTTTCATCCTATGTATTTTGTAGAAAAAGAAAGCTTGATTGGATATTGGGGAAAACTTTTCTATGAATAGTAGTAGTAAAGCTCTGCAACAAGCTATGTAGGG
>NW_008238447.1:1945388-1946333 GCF_000691975.1 Corvus brachyrhynchos | reverse complement strand
CATAGCGTTTTAGATATTTTTCCCAGTGGGTCTAGATACCTGCTTTTTCTTAGAGAAAACCAAAGTTGTTGCTGCCAGTGTTTCCTGCATCTGCCTGCGGGCTGTGTCCCCCAGCTGCTGGCCAGAATCCTCGCGCAGTGCCAGTTGTTCTGTTTGGTGCAGACCCAACCAGTAAGCCCCGTTTATGTTCCAGTCAGCACCCAAAGTGGAGTGTTAATCCTACTCCAGAGCCAGGAGTTTGCAGTCTTGGTGCCTGCCCTTAGGGTTACTGAAGAACAGATCAGATTTCTTGTGTCTCTTCTACTGTTGCCCTTCTCTGATTCAGCAGGTGCAGTGTTGTTTAGTTTGTATTATCAAGTTGTGATTTGTGGCAGCCTCTTTCCCCCCCCCCTCTTTTCTTCCCCTTAAATGATAGTGTTCAAGTTCCAGATTAGGCTCCTAATTGCTCTTCATTTGGCCCGGCCACAGGCTGATTTATCAAGTCCGCTTGTTAACTTAATGCTTTTATGGCTGCCAGGAGAGTGCTACATGGCCTAAGTGAGATGGAGTGGCCCGGAGTTGTTAGACTTCGTGTGTAGGGAGGTTTCCTAGCAGCCAGATAAGGGACAGCAGTCTGAAGGGCACAGCAGCACCCTGTCACCCTTGCTCACGTGAGGGACCAGCATTGGACTTGGGAGAGAGCTTCTGTGGGAGGAAGGGCCAGGGAATGGGTACTTGTAGGGTACAGCATGTTCTGTGCCTTGTGCCCTGCTGCCCAGCCCAGTAGTTCTCATCTGCCTGGGTTTTAATGCTTGTTGTGAGTCCATAGTGTGTTTTTTTTTTCTTTTTATTGTCATTTCGCTGTGAAGTAACTGGTTGGTTCTTAAAGGCTGTTAAAAATCTCAGCATGGCAGCTGTAAAACTGCCTAATCAACTCCAGGAGATAATCTTTTCTAGGGGAGACCT
>NW_008238447.1:1934632-1945337 GCF_000691975.1 Corvus brachyrhynchos | reverse complement strand
TTTCTGGGAAGGGAGTCTTGTTTTCAAAACTGTATCTACCTGCTTTGTTAAGAACTAAGGAACTGTTTAGTGGAACCTGTCATAAAAGTCCTCTTTTATGGTTGCGCTAAATCCTCTTAAAGAAAGCAAATAACTCTCTCATTAATGCTGCTCTGCTCAGCATAGAAATAAACATCTGTTGTGACTGTCAGAGGTTTCAAGAAAGACTTGAAATTGGAAAGAATTTCCAGACTTGATCAGTTGATGAAACTCAGTGGGCTGTGGCAGTGCAGTTTTATCTCCAGTTTCTCCTTGGAGTCTGAGAAGTGTGTTGAATTTGGGCCTGAGAACTAGTTCGGAGTTGTATTTTAAGGGGGTAGGTGACACCTGGAGGAGATAAGCTGTAACAAGAACTAAGATTTTTGTGGTTTTCCTGTAAGTCATATGACTAAAAATATGTGAATTTTGGTGTATCAAACTTGAAGAATAAATCCCTTCCTTCCTATGCTGGATTCCAACATTCAGCAGTGGAAATATTGAAGAATGTCATTTGGAACTGATGCTGACCATATTGGTGGCCTAAAATACTTGGTTAAAACTACTTCCAGAGCCTTTTATAGCTTTGAAATTGCAGAATTTAATAGCTGTGAATTATACTAAAGCTTCTTCAGATGTCTTGCCTTCTTTCTCCTGAACTGGGGAAGCAGAAAGGGAAAAAGCCCAGAACCAAACAGCCAGCATTGCTCAGGCTTTTGCTTCCCTTGTCCTGCACTTCCACTTGTGAGCCTACAATGGGTGCAGGGACATTGACTGAGTTACCTCCTCGACACCTCTGTGTTTCTCCAAGCGTGGGGCTTTGTGAAGTGTAGGACATTGCTGGGATCCTGGGCTCACCGGGGAGGGAGCAGGGTCATGCTGTGAGCTCAGGAGTGCAAGTGCAAATGACACATTTCAGGAGCAGAACAATGTTATGGAGGGAATTCGATTGCGAAACAGAAGTGCTTATATATAGAATAAGTATATATGAATGTTTTTAATTGATGTGTGGGTACATGCAGGCCTATTAATAGATGGAAATAAGCAGAGGGAAGAGAGGAAATAAAGCACCACAGCTGTGATTTATCAAGATTGACATGAAAACAAATATTATTCTAGTAATCAGAGGAAATTCTTTGTAAAGCATGTACAAGAAAGGTATTTTAACCCACCTCAACGATTTCCTGCACAACTATATCCAAAGAAAATCAGACAGACCTCTTCCCCTGCCCCCCACTAAGGGTCACTTCAAAATTATTGTTTCTCCCCTCCATTTCTCTTGATGTTGGGCTTTTTGTTTGCTTCAGATGTTTTTCTTTTCTCTGGTCAAATTCTTCTTTAAGTGATTTTTGACCTGGCATGTAAAACTGTGTCTAAAAAGTGCAGCTGTGGGGTGGGGAAAGGATTTAGTTTAGTGTGTAACTGTAAGATGTACTGAAGGGCACTGATATTCCCTCCACCAAGAGCTGTAGGGCTGGGAAAACTTGGTGTGCTCCTGCCTGGTGTGCTCCATTTAGTGGTGGGGGAGGTGGTTCCCCTCAGTCTGGTTTGGTCACAGAATCATAGAATGGTTTGGATTGGAAGGGGCCCTAAAGATCATCCAGTTTCAACCCCCCTGCCATGGGCAGGGACACCTTCCACTAGAGCAGGTTGCTCAGAGCCCCATCCAACCTGGCCTCGAGTACTTCCAGGCATGGGGAGTCATGGCTTTTGTACAGCTGCTCAAAGGAGGCAAAAGGAATAGCTTTGGCCTGTCTGCATCATAACTGTTTCCAGCTCTTAAACATCTGAAATCCTAAGAGTGTCTTGGGAGAAAAATGGTCAAGCCCCAGAAGTAACCAGAGACATGGAGATAAGTGGTTTAGGTGAAATCACCTGGAAAACACTTGGGGAACCCAGCGATTGAATTTGTCTCTTAAAATGTTGCAGGTTCATCTTGTCAAAGTTCATCTGCCTGAAGACAACACTTCACTTAGGACCCTGCAAGTCCCTAAACCTCTCTTGCATTCAATTATTTTTGTCTTTATTTTAGAAAGGATTTTTTTGAACTGTGTTCCATACAATTCCTGCTTCAGTTGTCTGTCAAAAATGGGAATTAATAAAATGCAACCAAAAGCCTTTTTGAGGTGGAAATTAAAAAAATAGAAGGGATAAAAAAGGAAAATACTAATTAAATGGATGCTGTACTTTCTGCTACCCAGAGAAGTTTCCCATTTCTCATTGGCAAAAAGACTTTGAATGCCTTGTGCTCATAAGTCTTCTCTCTCGATGTGTATTGCAAACCACAAACACACCATTTGTCTGCAGGGAATTATATTAATAATTGGAAGAGTGACTAGAAATAAAAACAAATCTGGTTAACATCATCCATGACCTGACTTGATTAAAAAGAATTTCCCCCTTGAAAAACTATTCCAAATGCTGTTTCTGAATGAAACTTTAGGTAATAACAGTGGCTGATAATACAGGACAGAAAAGGATTTGCAAGAAGCATAACCTCGAGCTCCCTTCAAGCCTGTACTGAGCACATAGATTGGAAAAGAATGATAGATGAGGACTAAATAAAAGACTTCTGGCTGGGGCTTTTTGTGTTTTTCTTCCGTGATTGTAATACTTAATAATGAGATTTATGTTTTCAAACATAGCTTTATCTTCTAAATATGTTGTAGAAGGCTAAATTGTGGAGAGAGGGGAAAAAATAAGGGACTGTTTCTGTAGTGTTGAAATGCAGCTTTAGCTTCAGCATTTAAGTCTGAGTTTCTGCAGGAGTTTGTGCTTAAGGGGCATTTTCTGCTGCGTCACAGGTGATCTGGTCTCATGGGGAGCCCGAGGCATTTCTTTGAGTCCTTCCCAGATAATTGAAAGCACATTTCAAAGGCATGGCACTGTTGGGCCCCTGGCCCTTATTCCCTGGGTACAGCAGCCCTTGGCTGTGGCAGCACACAGTTCCACACGTGGTGAGCACGGTGTGAAAGCAGCCCTTTTAGAAGCATGTTGGTTACCCAGGCCGGGTGGAAGGAGGACAGGGAAGGAAAAGAGCTCAGTCAGCTGCCTGCGTAGGAGTGGGAGTCAGCATGAAGGTAAAGGAAATTGCTCTTGATGTGGGAGCAGGTCAGGAAATTGCAGGGAGAGAGGGAATAGCCTTGGAGAGCTGCATCAGTAGGGTGCTTTTATTCAGCATCCTGTATGGTCTTTGGGCTAAACTTCAGTTCAGAACTTAGATCTGACACAGTTCTTGCCTGTTGCTCAGTTATTTTTGAGGGGTTATGTTGAAGTATCTGTGACTTGCATTATAAATGGAATTAATGTGTCGTTTTCCCTGTCTTTTGCTTTACCAGTTTAGATCTTAAATCAGCCCTGGCATAAGAGACTTTGTGCAGAATGATGTTACAGGGAATGGGCATCTGACAGTGGTCAACTTGGGGGTCTCTAATCTCACAGGGATGTTGTAATTACTGGAAATGACATGAGAAAGTAGTTCTGGAGAGTGCCATTGCTTTACAAACCTTCAGTGAGCCAAAAAAGAAGAGGGGAATGGACTTTAGGCCAGGAATGGTGCAGTCTTAACAGACCAGCAGTTTTTCAGGGACTACCTCATATAATTGCTTAATGGAGCAGTGTGTCAGCCAGTGGGCCGGCCCACCTGGGCCAGCCCACCTGGGCCAGCACAGGGATCTCTAACATGGTGCACAGCCTTGGGGAGGCCTGGAAACCCCACCCTGGGCCAGCCTCACCTGAGACCCTTACAGTCATTCTTGGATATGTGCTGGATGCCAGACTGAAACAATCAACACAAGAAGTTCTGAGGCTCTGAAAGGCACAGGGAAACCTCAGCCACACGAGGCTCTAGTATGGGGACAGTTTGTTCTTTCTGGGCTGTAACTGGGAAAACTGCGGTTAAGGCATGGAAGAATGTATTAGTCCTAGTTAACTAGTATTACTAGTTTGTCCTAGAATTAAGTGGTTTTTGATATCCAGCTCTTTATGCAGTTACATACAAAGTGCTGCTTACATCTCTTTGTACCCTACCCATCCACACTAGGAGGATGTGTGGTGAGTGCACTTCTTCAAGAAACTGTCAGACAAGAAGGGATTTCAGGGTGTATTTTTCACAGAAAGATTGAAAGAAGTATTTTTGTTTCTGCTTTAGATGTAAAACCCTAAAATGCCCCACTGCTTGTCTCACATTATCAAGCCAGGCACACAGCTTCTCTATGGCAGTGGGTAATACTGATGACACTCTTGCATTTTCCTGCATGAAGGAAATGCTTGTGGGGTTGCTCAGGGCAGCGGTGCTGCAGTTGTGCTCGGGATTGTTATAGTACAGCTTAAACTGCCATTTCCTGAACTGTGTGGCTGAGCTGGTGGTATTCCCATCATTCCCAAAGGATTAGCAGCCTGGTGTGTGGGTGCTTTGCTCCTCTGGTGTGGGTGGAAGCACGAATCTCTGCACAAGCAGGTAACTGTGACTTCAGAGGTAACACCTAGTTCAGTCACCTCAGTTAACTGTGAAGCACATGGTAAATAAATTTCATGAAATTACTGGATTTTACTCAAAACACTGCATACAAAGAAGTATTTTATATTCCAGATGTTTTAAATTGCCTCGATATTTATAATAGTAACATTTAATTAAAGTAATTCTAAATAAATTTTTGACCAAAACTGAAATTTGTTTGGAATGTTTGCATTAGGGAAAGCACTAGCAAAACTTTATTCTGCTGGACACAAATTATTTCTTTCAAGAACATTTTATAAGCATATTGCTAGATTTTTACAGAGTTGCAATGTAGGAAAAGGAAGAGGAATAAGTATCAATGTAAGGAGGTCAACAAAAGGGTTGAAATCCATAAAGAGAGCTAGTCTGTATCCTGAATTCATCTCTATTGCTCAAAGAGTAAGTGATTTGTAGATCCTGGGTGTAGGAATTTTGACATTACTTATTTCATTCAGTTTCTTTGAGATGCAAAAATCAAGCAGCTTCTTTTTTTTTCCCTGCTGGGAGATAACAAGAGATCCATTAACTCCCATCAGAGATTCATTACTGCTGGTCTTTCCGACTTGTATTTAAAAACTAAAAATAAGAGATTAATTTACTAATTTAAAAAGGGGCTTACATAATTTCAGTGTCTGCACCTTCTGAAAGACTGTCTTGACAGTTCAGTAACACGCTAACTGTGTCAAACTCTGTGATCACAAGCTGGACCAATTGTTACAACGAAATGGGAGAAGGTCCATGGAATGAGTACAATTGCAATGATAGTTTTACTGACAATGGGAAATCAACTTTATTTTTCAAATACAAAAAGAAAAGACACTTTATCAAGACTAGGTGTTGGAGGACAGTCCTGCAGAGTCTGGAAAATGGACATTTGAATGGGAGTCGACATTGTGACTGCCAGAAAAATGAATCAGCAACATCATCTGCGTTCTTCTCAGGGTGGCAGGCTTCTGAACTCGGCTGCACTGGATGGTTTTGTAACAAAACTGTAATGGTCTCAGGCTCTTAGTTATGTATTTGTTTAATGTCTTTGTGCAGTTGAAATAAAGATGCTGATACATGTATTGTTTCTTTGAGCAAGGCTAGCTCTTAACTTTTCTTCCTGATTTTATAACTTGGATGTTTTGTGGTATGTATGTGTTCTTGGGAACTGTTTCTTAAAAATGAGTGCTATTAAAGGACTACCACACATGTGGGTTCTGTTAACAGGGAGTGTTGCTGTGTAGAATAGTGATTTGTTGTACAGTTAGGATGGTTTTTACTCTCAAGGAAAAATAATTGAGCTTGGTCAAGCAGACAAGTTGGCCAAAATTTTATAGGAACAAAGAAAATCGATCTCTTTGTCTCAAAACTTACTCTTGTAAATCCTCCATAATTAAAGATGGTTCCTGTGCCATTGCTGTTTGACAGTCCCAAATGGTAGAACCCATAAATCATTGTTTATGTGGCCACTCCAAATGCCAGAACAGCTACAGACAGTCACTGCCCAGCTTTTGCTGGTCGTTGATCCTGTAGCTTTCTATTTTGCTGTACTTTGTTTCTCCTGGGTTGGAATACCTGTGGATGGGACACGTGTTGCTTCTTGAACTGCTCTGTGATAAGGAGCAGTCATGGCATTGCCCTCTGCATGAGGGCAGTAAATCTGTACATTGTCTTTGAGCACGTGGCTGTTGTTTTTTTGCTGGGTCTTGCTGGCATGGCAGCAAATGCTGGTTTTACCACTGCCTAAACTGGAGGAAAAACCAGTTGTTCACACTGAAGTTGTTGCTGGGGCAGCCTTTGCTGGTTTCTGCAGCACAGCTCTGCCTGATGGCTGTATATTGCACTGTTCATTCTGTGTTTCTCTTGTGCACACCAATCCATGTGAGCAGGTCCAAAAGTGGAGGACAAGTCTGTCCAAAGATGAATAGGTTAAGCAGAGTCTCGCTAAGGAAGGGGTTGTGTGGTGGAATATTGGTAGAGAGCTCCTGGTAAAGGGGACTTAGACCTCACTCCCAGTCTGCACCAGTTTGTTCCAGTGTACAGTACTGCTTTTGTATTCATCCCTGTGGCTCTTCCACTTCTTTGCCCATCTCAGTTGCTGGCACTCCCCAGTGGGGATGGCAGAGCCCTCTGGGCAGCTTGGCTCTTTCTGGCACTCAGACCCCATGATCTGATACATGGGCTGGAGAACCTGAATTAAGCTGGCACATCACTCACTGACTGCTTTCAGCTGTGTGTTTTCAGAAGATTTCAGAAAATAAACAATTTCTTATTTGTGGGTTTGCAGGACAAAAGAAAAGATGGCTGTTAAGTCACAAGCCTAAGGCTGCTCTGGCAGGGATTATGTTGGAGCCTTGGGTGGCAGATACAGCATCCCAAGAGTTTTCACTTTTCTTTCTTTCTTTCTTTCTTTCTTTCTTTCTTTCTTTCTTTCTTTCTTTCTTTCTTTCTCTCTTTCTCTCTTTCTCTCTTTCTCTCTTTCTCTCTTTCTCTCTTTCTTTCTCTCTTTCTTTCTTTCTTTCTCTTTCTTTCTTTCTTCCTTTCTTTCTTCCTTTCTTTCTTTCTTTCTTCCTCCCTCCCTCCCTCCCCCCTTTTGGAAAAAGTTTTTCAGTAGAAATATGTAAAGCATGGAGTTTTGTTTTGTTTTTTTCTATGAAAACTGTGACTTTCCTTGGTTTGCCAGTGTTTGTCCCTTCCTTACCACTCGCCTTCATCACCCTTTCTCCCAAAGACTGATGCAGAA
The DNA here is from genome assembly GCF_000691975.1 of Corvus brachyrhynchos. Classification (NCBI taxonomy): domain Eukaryota; kingdom Metazoa; phylum Chordata; class Aves; order Passeriformes; family Corvidae; genus Corvus; species Corvus brachyrhynchos. The sequence continues at coordinate 1,938,096 of NW_008238447.1, read as the reverse complement.
GTTTCTTTGAAAAAGATGAAACTGAAGAACAGACCAAAAGAACTTTCAGCAAGCATTTTCTGTGAACTTGAACTAAGCAGTAACTCTGTTTTTCTGTCTTCCACAAGACTTGTTGTTGTGTTGTTTCATGCCTGGGATGGCTGAGGGTGGAGGTCTGTAGAGCTGCTGTGAAAGGGCTGTGCGTGATAAGAGTGGGAGCCACAGTGTCATAATTAATGCTGTCAGAAAGTGCTTTTTTTTTAATGCGACTAGTGTTGTGTTTCCAGCATATTGTATTCATTTTCCTTTTATTGTGGTCTGACAGTACACCCTGAGCTCAAACCAATTTCTTAATCCTGAAAAGGCTCTCAAGTCAAATCTGGCTAAGGAAGTTTAGGCCTCTAGGAGTTTAGGGCTGCTTCACAGCTGGAAAAAGTTACTTTTTCCATTACAACAGGAATTAACTGGCTTTAAGGGACTTAGGATCTTTTTATCTTAAGAAAACTCTTCATTAATAAGAAGAGCTTAAATTGTGATGGTCTGCTAATCAAAATGAAGATGTCCTGGTGTATGGTGTTTCCATGGCATTGGGTGTAACGAAATAACGAAACTCCGTGTTAACAGAAACAGGATGAATGTTCCTTAATGAACGTCAAGGGAAAAAGGTCAGAACTTTTCCATGACTGCATATGTGAACACTTTTGAATCCTTTAGCAAGTTTTATTGATTAATTGCATGTTTTAAATTTGATTGCAACAGCAAATTGCTTGAAGGGATCATGAGTACAGGATTGGTTCCTCCTTTCCTGACTACAGGTTTTTGGAAGCAATGTGTATGTTGGCAGTCAAATAACCCTGTAACCTTTAGGTTTGTTTCTCCTCATAAGGTTTGGTGTGTGAAACTCCCTTATGTGACATCTCAGCATCTCTCCAGGTGTTCCCAAATTCAGGAAACATGTAGAAACACATAAAGCTGGAAACACTTCTGAATTTATATATATATGTAAACATGATGTGTGGACATGTATTTTATACTTTACAAGTAATGATACTTAATTGTTTTGGTGTGCATCCAGACACAGGGTCCTTTCACACTTGTGTGCTTTGATATTTGTGTGCTGTCTTTTCCTCTTGCTTGAGTTTCATTGCATGTTGCTTCACAAATACAGCCTCCAGGGGAGGTGCAGGTTGGACATCAGGAAGAATTTCTTTATGGAAAGGGTTGTCAAGCATTGAAATGGGCTGCCCAGGGAGGTGATGGAGTCAGCACCCTTGGAGGTGTTCAGGAAATGACTGGATGTGACACTCAGGGCCACGGTCTAGTTCACAGAGTGTTGTTCAGTCATAGGTAGGGCTCGATGATTTTGGAGGTCTTGTCCAACCTAAATGATTCTGTGATTCTATGATTAATTCTTTGTATGGCGATAGTTGGTCAAGGACATTAACATGCAGAGCAGACTGAGGCTGAATCCTTTGCATGAACAGTTTTATCGTGAGAGGGTGGATTTGTCTGGTGAGGAACATGAGATGGTGACCCCAGCACGACTACTTGGGCATCCCCAAGTTGAACCACTAGCCTGTTATCCCTGGGGAAATTTTCTTTGACTGCAAAGAACCCATGGGTATTTGAAAGCACTGACTGGGAATCAGATTTATCCATTTTTGTTATCTCCTCACAGAAAGCTTTTCGATCCTTACCGTAAAGCATTCAGTAGCATGGATTTTGAAGCAGGTTGGTGGTTTGTCTGTTTTTGAAGTTGGCAGAATTTCATTCTGTAACCATAAGATTCTAGTATGTACATGTGCCTGGATGGGAGGAGGTTTTTTTTTTTTTTTTAATGTTACTAGCCACCTGTGTATAAATGTAGACTTGATTTGTGGAGTTTGTGAACATTTTGATATCTGCACTCTGTTTTCAGCTAAAGGAAAAACAGGATCTTTTTAATACTTGAAAATTGGGATGGGTACCTGGGTTTGGAAACACAATGTACTACATGTTCTTTTCTTCTGATCTTCCTGCTGTTACTTTGATTCATGTGATACCAGTTTTCAGCAGACTGCTGTAAATGTTTATTTCTAGTCCCAATGTCGTAATGTGAGGTTCTTATTCTCTACAGTTCTTACACCTGCAAGATCTTTCTTGGGACAGATAGAAATGTTGTTGAAAATAGAAATTTTGTTTCTTGGTCCTGAAAGCAACTTGGTTGCAGCTGCTGGACCTGCACGTGTTGAACCATGCAAGGCCAGCACTTGACAGAGGCATTGTAAAGGTGAAGGGTGTTCATGTCCCTGTCAAGGATACGCTTGCAGTTAGTTATGTTTAGTTTTGCAGTTCAGTAGGACTTGTGCTCACTGATGCTTTTTTCAGGTAGCTTTAATGTAAGCTTTGGTGATGAAGGTTTGGGTTTCTGAAGGTTAGTGTTGCTATTGACACCCTGATGGTCTTTTTCCAGATGGAAACTGTTGCTTACTCCTTTTCTCCTGGAGGAAATGGGCAGGGGAGGCTGGTATGTGCCACCAAGCCTGTCCCTGAGGCTGTAGGAACTAAGGTCACTCCTGGAACTTTGACTTGGGTGTTGCAATTGGCACTTTAGGTGGGAATAAAACCTGCATGTACTGCTGTTGTACTTCTGAGGCAGAGATTGAAAGCATACAGCTGGAAGAACAAATTTCCAAGCAAAGCTGGAAATATAGTTGGGTGGTTACAGGAACTGTCCCAGAAGTCTGTGAGCCAGAGGAGGAAGAAAATATACACTAGCACTAGAGAAAGTTTTGAAAGAACCCAGACTGTATAACCAGACACTGGTGGCTGTGATATTTGTGAGCTCTCAGACTGAGCCCCTGTGCTGGTTTTGGCTGACATGTAGAGTTAATTTTCTTCAGAGTAGCTGGTATGATTTGTGTTTGGGATTTGTGCTGGAAGCAGTGTTGATAACACAGCAGTGCTTTAGTTCTTGCTGAGCAGGACTTACACAAAATCTCTTCTTCTCCTCACCCACCCCCCCAGCGAGGAGGCTGAGGGTGCACAAGAAGTTGGGAGGGAACACAGCCAGGACAGCTGACCCCAGCTGACCAAAGGGATGTCCCAGATGATATGGATCATGCTCAGCATATAACGCTGGGGGAAGGAGGGGATGTTTGCAGTGATGGCATTTGTCTTCCCAAGTCACTGTTACATGTGACGGGGCCCTGCTGTCCTGGAGGTGGTTGAACACCTGCCTGCCATGGGATGTGGTGAATGAACTCCTTGTTTTGTTTTGCTTGCATGTGTAATGTTTGCTTTACCTCTTATAATGTCATTGTCTCAACCCATGAGTTCTCTCACTTTTACTCTTCTGATTCTCTCACCCATCTCAGCAGGCGACAGTGAGCAAGTGGCTCTGTGGGTCTTAGTTGCTGACAGGGCTTAACCAAAACAGTCCTTTTGAGCACCCAAACCATCCCAGCCAAAACCAGCACAGCACCTCTACAGGTTTTTCCCAAGGA
>NW_008238447.1:1929213-1934617 GCF_000691975.1 Corvus brachyrhynchos | reverse complement strand
AAAGCTGCTTGGAGACAACCTGCTTTGCTAACTTCCCTCTCCCACACTTTTTTTCACCCCACCATGATCTGTTGTTACAGGGTTTCCCACATTAAGAACAGCTCTTGGTCAGAGTCAGGCCTGCTGTAGTGTTGTTCCTTTGATGTCAGCAGTGTTGCAGGATTCTAAGATTCATTCTGTATTTCACCTGCTGCTTAGCACACTTCAAATCCTATTGTTCACCTGTATCAATGAGCTTCATGCTGTGAAAGGTCCTGCTCTCTCTGGCTGTTGAATGTACTTTGATGCTTTTAACAAAAGGAAAGAATAGGGGAATAGAAACGGAGCAGTTCTTTGCTCCTTATATCTCTACCATAATTTTCTCCTCTTCTCTGTAAAGGAAAGAGAGAGAATGTCCTATTTGGTTGTCTAGATTGCTTGCTTAAGCTTTATGCTGCTGCTGCTACTACCACTGTTTAGAATACTACCCCTCCCAGCTTTGTCTTAAGCCCCTTCATGGAGCTTACATGTATTTCTGTTCAGCAAATGTCCTGGCTGTGCGTTTTTACTGCCTTTGCCAAATTACTGTTTTCAGAACAGTTCCCACACATGTACAGTAGCTGACCAAATGTGAATAGCTGTGTTAGGCATAAATAGGGTTTGTAAAATGCACAGTTGTAGGTAAATGTCTTTCTGTTTTCACCCTTCTTCCTTTATTCTCTGACCTGTAAATTCTGAGTTGTCGTGCACTCAAGAAGCAAGATGCCACTGAGGTGTTGAAATTGTAGTGGTAGATATAATAGCAAAGAAAACATGCAATTTCCCAGCTATGTTTCTGCTAATACAGACTGCTTTATTTTTCACTGTATTATGTATTTGACTACAAGACACTAATTTTATGTGCACTACAATGTAGTGGAAGATTTCATTAACTGTCATAATTCTTCCTAGTTTAAAAGCATTCTGATCTCACCTGTTATTAACAGAAAGGGAGTGTGTGGATGTTACTCAGAGTGGCTGATGCTCTCTGTGCTTGTGAGCTTGCACACAAGAATAATGCTGGACAAACACTGGCCCTTTCCTAAAATGTGCTCCCCCATGTAGATCTGCTCTGTTTTGTGTCTTCTATGAAATATGAGCATATATATTTTTTTACTTTCTGGGCTCAGAAAGGACATTCCTATTCTGCTGACTGCACGTTCAGCTGTTCATTAATCTACCCAGGATTCCCTAATGCCTGGTAATCTGTATTAAGGAATTTCTGGGAAGGGAATTATCAAATATTTTTGTGAACCTGTGGTTGCAGTTCTGGAGCTGCCAGCTCTGTAGCAGGGCCATGGTTCTGATAAAAAAAAGTTTAAAGATTCTACACATTTGATTAAAAAAAAGTTTACAGATGCAGGGATTTGTTGCTTTCCCCCTTAAAAACTTGCAAATGCATTAAATAAGAAATTCAGGTAGAAGTAGATCTGCTTAATACATGAGTGTGGCCAGAGTTAGCCATAGTGACATTAGTGCCAACTGATCAAAGGAAGGAGTTTGGAGTTTGATATTTCATGGGACAGGAGTGTAGAAATACTGACTCATAAAAATCCTGTAGAGTTTATTATTTTGGGTGTTGCTAAGCATTAAGTTTTAGAGAATGTATGTGTGACTAACATTTGATTTGGGGAAGATTTGCTAAGTCAACCAGAAAGAAGTAAAGCAAATTTATAACTTCACATGTCTTTAAACAAGGCTTCAAGTGATTACAAAAATAGGATGGATGTTATTGTAAGGAGAATTGTTAACTGTTTGTCTTTTTAGATACATAGTTTCCATAAAAGCTGGTGCAGTGGTAGGATAGGAAAAGGATGCATCCTGTCAGCTTTAAGAGCTTGCATCTTGAAAAATAATTGGATCTGCCTGAAAAACAAATGCTGTGCTAGATTGAATGATGAAGCCTTCTTCAGCTTCCACAAAAGGAGACAGATTTTCAAATGCTCAGCTGCTACACATCTGTACATGGTTCCTGAAATTGCTCTATTTTCCACCTGTACTCGAGAAGGTGACTGTGGAATGGGAGACACCTCACTGCTCATCCCAGCATTCCCGTGCTCTCCATGCCACGCAGCCGCCTGCCGGCTCCTCACGCGCTCAGTTCCAGCTGACTGGAACCTTGTGGGGACTCTACCTAGCTTCCTCTCCTTATTTTCCATTCTTTATTCTCCTTATTCTTTCCATCTTTATCTCCTCTTGTCATGGTTTGACATTTTGCCAAATGCCAGGCGAAAGCCACTCACTCACCCTTCCCTGCCACAGCTGGGCAGAGGAGAGAAAAATTTAATGAAGGCTTCCTGAGTTGAGGAGTGGGAGAAAAAACTCCAAGGGCAAAACAAGCTCATCTTAGAGATACAAAGTGAGTTTATTACTAACAAAGTCAGAGGAGGATAATGAGAAGTGAAAAATAAGCCCCTAAAACCACCTTTTTTTCCCCCAACGCCTCCCTCCTTCCCACCAACAGTGCAGGGAGACAGGGCATGGGCGTTTTGGTCAGTTCGGCACCCAAAGTTTTCTTCCACTGGGCTCAGGGAAAGGAGTTGTTCCCCTGTGAGACCGTGGGGTCCTTCCCACAGGAGACAGTTCTCCCTGAACTTCTCCAGCATGGTTCCAATCTCACAAGCAGCAGTCCTAACTTTGTTTTGATTTCTTCTTAAATATCTTATCACAGAGGTGTTACCACCATCTCTAACTGGCCCAGCCTTGGCCAGCAGCATGTCCATCTTCAGAGCCATCAGGGATTGGATCTGCCGGACATGGTGGAAGCTTCCAGCTTTACAGAAGCCACCTCTGTGGTCCTCCTGCTACCAAAAACCAGGCCCTGCAAAACCAACACACCTCTGAGAGATGTTCTGGTTGGCCAGACTTGCGCCGGGAACTGCCATTGAAGAAGTGACATTTTAAATGAGCTTGCTTGCAGAAAGGAATCAACTCCAGGAATGCTCCAGACTTGCAGTTTTTCTTCACACCTACTTCCCCAAGCAGCAGTGCACACTGGCGGACTTCCAAGTCAGCTGTGCTTTTTTTTTCTCCTTGGGCTAGGAGCTTCAGGTATCAAGGAATGCTATGTGACTGAAAAGAGAAAGCACTCACATTTCCCACACTTCTCTATCTGGTTTCCTTGCCAGTGGTTGTCGCGTGAGAGGTTGATACCGCTACACCCAGTCCTGCACAGTTGTGCTGGTGCTGGATGTACTCCAGCTTGTTGAAGGAAATATTATTCTTTTTATCCCTTCCCTGAGGGCAGAAGTCCTTCCGTGGTCCATTTAATTACTGCAGGTTATTGTGATTGAAATTTCCACTATAACAGCGTGTGCCAGGAATTACGGTGTGGTTTGTTCTGAAGCCTGACCCTACGCTTACTGATTTTGCTGGCATGTTTGGTTGGTCAGGAAGCCATTTCCCCCCCATTTTCCCCCTTCCACTTCTACCAGCATAATTCTGTCAACAGAAGCCCAGGTGCAGCTACACTTATTCCCAGCATGAAAGCCTTCTTGGTGCTGTTGCTAATCCTCCTGCAGAGTTTTCTGCCAAAGTAAGCTGTGTCTTGGCTAGGCAATGGCATTTACTGGTATGGCAAAAGTAAGCCATCCTAAGGCCCTGGAGAAGGCACCCAGCACTTTCCCAGTGTGTGAACAAGATGACTGTAGAGTGTGCTCCAGCCTGGGTTGAGTTTGTTGCTGGAGCCATACCTTGAACAGCCATTCCCAGTTGGGCAAAGTGTCATGGGAGGGCTCTAGAATCCCCACAGCTCATCTAGGAAAGATTGTGATAGGTGCATCACAGCTCCTAAAAGCTCAGTCTGCCTTTCCCTCACCCTGGGCAGGTTAGGAGTAGGAGACCAGCCTGCTGAGGAGGCTGTACAAAAGAGGTTTGTCCCGGAGAGCTGTGCCGACTGCAGTGTTGGCAGGACATGTTACCTCTGTTGGGCTTGTATTGTCATGGGCTCACTGTTATCGGTTCCTGAGCGAGCGAGTCACGTCTAGACGGTGCTGTAACAATATACCATAAATCATGCTGGGATCTTTCCAGCCTTGCACAGGAAGCCTGGTGCTCTGCGCAAAGCAAATGTCCACCAGTGTAATCACAACAAGGCTGTGTTCCCGAGGGCTGTGACGGGCAGGCGTTTCAGTGCCCACAGAATCTCAGCACGTTATTGCTTGGAAGGAGGAAGTTGAATGTTTTTATGTTTGCATCGAGTAAATAACTTCTTGCTGAACGTTGGGAATTTGCATTTTGCAAGCGTGGATTTATAAGGGAGAGGGATGCATTTGAGGGCTTCAGCACCTTCATTTTCTACTGCAGTGCTGGCATCCCTCCATTTTTCAGTGCAGTGTCCATAATTTCCAGACAGAGGTCAGGTCTGTGGCAGGTAGCTGGTTCCTGCACTGGCATTACCATTCCTTGCTCTTACTCTGACATAAAATATGGGTCACAGGGCTCTTTTCCCCTCTCCTTAATCTAACATCCAAGCCCAAGCTGGTTATTACTGCCAAGAGTCCTGAAAAATGTTTTGGAAAGAGAATTCACTTTTCTAACACTTGCATGTAACTTACAGCCTTGTCAGTATAAACTAAGAAACAATCTGAAGTTCTGTGAACTGTAATTAACCTTCTTTTTTTTTTATGCAATTTAGTTGTTTAGTTTGTTTTTAATTCAAAAACCTGTTTGATTTCAAACCTCATTATTGCAGGCCTTACAAATATCTTGTGGGTTAGAAGAGAACTTTTACCCAACTGGTTTTCCAGTTAATAAAAGAATGCGTGATTTGGATGATATTCTGAGTATTTTCATAATTAGCACAAAGCTCAATGCTTTTCTGTTGGAGTTGAAAATACAACTTGTGTAGTCCACCTCTATGGGAAAAATTACAAAACTCTTCAGGCTTTTCTGCTCTGATTCATCCTTCTTTCACACATGCCTAAAAGGTTTTGAATCTGATAAGGGTTCAGGCCCTCTTTGTAGCAGTAAACAATTGCAAATAATAGAGCCATGTGTGTTGACATTTTGTTTACTCTTCTGAGCTCTCTTTGATCTTATTGTGGCTTTTGGCAAGAGAAGCATTAGTGCTGTGTGCCCTGGGACCCCATGCCATACCCACAGATTTCTGGAGACCAGCACGGGAGAGGGAAAGAAGGCCATCCCAGCCATCTCTCTTCCAACACAGCTCTCTGTTACCACTTGGTGATGTATTTATTTAATCTGTTTTTGTGCTGGTCTCTTTGTAGAAATCTACAGCTTTGAGGAGGATGAGTTTCTTCTAAAGTGCGTAAGGTTTTGATGAGGTATAGGACCCTGCTGTCCCTTTGATGGGAATCTTAGGTGGAATTTCCAGATTTCTTTTAATCCTGTTCTCAGGAAGCACTTCTGATCTCCAACCAAAAAT
>NW_008238447.1:1913203-1929196 GCF_000691975.1 Corvus brachyrhynchos | reverse complement strand
TACACACAATTTCTTTTCTTTCTACTGTACCACTATTCAGTCCATTCAGCTGCTCCAACACTGCCCCAGGATTCCCTTATTCCCCCTTCCTTTTTGGGATCCCTGTGCCACACATAATGTTCCTGTGGAAGTAACCTTAGGGGGAAGACAATGTCTCACCTTTACTCTGTTGTGTGGCAAGCGCAGATTAAGGCATCAAGCTCTAGTTACTTTTATATTTGTACATCTGCTTGCTAAAGTGCAATTCTCTGTGTATTCCATTTTTTCTCCAGTTTTTCTGGAAATCAATTATAATTGACTTTCCAAGTAAAAACATCTACATTTTTATAATTTTTCCCCTCATCTCTATGCCAAGTGTATCTTGGCTCTACCTAGAGACCTGATTAAAAATATTAAAACACACTTACCTATGTGCAGTGGCTACATTTACAGCATTTGACTTGAATGTTTGTTTCATAGTCTGGGTTGTAACAATCTGATTCTCAGACTGCCATTGACGTCAATTTAATAGGAAAATTCAAATAGAACCTGTATTAGATTTTCACTATTAAGTTAACAATAAAAACTTTCTACAGATGCCTTACGTAGACAAGGCTGCTAACAGAAATATTACATTAATGAAAATCAGGCTTCCAGAAACAGAGAATAACTTAAAAAAACCCAACTAAACAAAAACCAAACAGTTTTGTTTTCCATTTTCTAGCTCACAAAAGTATTTGCCTTTTAATTGCACTAGTGGTTTAGATGTTAAGTATTGGGAGAAGACAGCTCTTGGCCATTTGTGGTCATGTTGCAAATCTCTTGGCTTTTTTGGAGCTGGAGAGCCCTTCCAAAAGTGTTTGTTTTACTGATTTCGTTGCTCTGAACTTCAGCTTTCCTGTTTGGGTTCTGGGGACACCACCTGGGTAAAGGCAGACCACCTTTACCAGCTCTTTTTAACCTGCCCAGTCAGGTGCTCACAAGGTACTGATATAACCAGAAAAAACTCTGGAGGCACCAGCTTGGGTCAAGACAACATCTGTCTTGGGTCAAGACAACAACGTCCGTCATGGTTTGCTCCACGTGTAGTTGTCGGTAGTCCCTGCCTTGAGGATGGGGCAGTGTACAGCAGCAGATGTTGGAGTGAGGAAATAACACTGTTGTTCATCTACAGGTGGATATTTTCTGTCATAGACCAGGTAGGTGACTTACCTGCTCTTAAATCAGGAAATCCAGGCATGGACTTACCATGGAGTAAGGGGTCAGAGCATTTTGCCTCCCCTGCAGCAGCAGAAAGGGACTGATCTTATCTTCAGGGGTAGCAACACCCCAACTTGAGCAGAGTTAACAAAGCCTCTGCATGCATGCCCTGTTCTGTGGCGAGGGAAGCAAGGGAGGCTTCTTGAAGGGGTCAGTTCTGGTCCTCAGCGGGGACAGTGGAGGTCCCTTCCTGAGCTTTAAGTACACAGGTACATCTGAGCTGTTGTGATGGGGGATAGAAATGCTTGGCATCCCCAGGGTGGCTGTAGACCCTCTTAAGTGCCCCAGATGTCCATGCTCCAAGCTAACAGTATTGAGGAACATATTCAGTGCAGGGAGCTTGGGGTGCAGCTGCTGTGTGAGCTGCAGGTTGAGCTCTGGGTGGGAGCCTGAGACAGGAGGCTGTGAACTGCCAACCCTTTTCTTTCTAAAGGGCACAGGGACCTGTGGCACATCCCGGTGACTGGACGCTCACACACTCAGCAGGAGCCAGAGACTCAACAGGAAGATCCCAGACTTTCCTGTGCTTAGACTGTGAGGGGATAAAAGCTCAGGGGTTCTTTTGTTCTGGTTCCGTCCTCGAAGACACCAACTCGAGGTGTTTCTGTGCTACTGTGCCATGATTAAATTGCTTTAAGGATCCAGAGGTCTGAGACTCTGCTATAGGAAACCTGGGACAGAGCTGGTGAGGAAACCTGTTCTGTCTGTGTGAGTGTGGGATGTGTAGGTGCAAAGGGGCTTTCATCCCAGCTCAGGTGGTGTGAGGGTGACTGCCAGAGTGGCTCCTGGATGGTCGGTCAAGGAATTTCCCCTAACAACAGAGTAGTGCCATGCTGGCACCAGCTGTTTCCATGGTAGGTTTGAACAGCTTTGAATCTTCTCCATCCTACAACCAAAACATGAGCCCAGCCTATCCTGCCAGTGGAACTGTATGCACCAGTGTATTTCTTTTTAAATTTCATCTTGTCTCTGCCAGCTGAAATAACAAGGCTTTTAAGACACAGCTGCATTGTGCTACCATGGTTTAAGCATTTACGTTACTTTTGCAGAGTTAGGCAGGTATGCTGTGCAAGTGGGCACAAAACGTGGCATTAAGGGTTTTGTCATGATCTTTCAGTGTGTTCTAAGGGCAAATGAAGGGTGCTTTTTATATGCCCTCGCTCCATGCCCCTGGGATTTTGTGAGGTGTGTTTTGGATGAATGTAGACTTGCTTAAACACAGTTATTTTACTTGTCTGCTGCTGAGATGACAATGTTCCACTGAAATGTTTGACAGCCTGAAGTAACTGACAATTATTTCACATGTGCAGTGTTTATCTCCGTGGTGCACAGTGTGACAGCTCAGAAGTGACACCGACATTCAGCGTGAATCTCACTGTTCCTCCCATCAGCTGTCCTGGTAGCCTGCAACTTTTTAAAAACACACTGTGGTTTTTACATCCGAACAGAGGCCCTCTGTTCCAAGTCACGCTAGGTAACTTCGTGTTTCCTTACCCTTTTCCGTCCCCTGGCAGGACAGCGTGCAAAACTGCGTCAGGAAGTGGGGACCAGGGGGTTATGCATTAGTAAAAATTGAAATGACTGTTGTTAATTTTGACCACATCAGCTTGCAGGAGATCTTGTGAAAGGTCATACATATTTCTTAGAGTAGTTGAAAGGACCAACAGCATCTGTTAATGGGATTTGGGGTAAATACAGCATAGGGCTTTGAACAGTCCTGCCAGGGTAGCTGAATACTGTCTTCTTGTTTATTTGTATTTTGTTTGCAGATTCCCATGAAGAGAATCCCAAGCCATGAAGAAGAGTGTCCTAACCTAAAACACCTTGGGGCTTGAAATAGTTTTTTAAAGCCTTAAGAATGTATAATCATCTATGCTTAATCTTCTGATGATTTCTTTATGTAGTCACATGGTCAAACTCTAGTTTGTGCTCCATTTGACTAGGGATGAATTAAAAAAAACCAGCTGTTTTCTCAGGCAGGCAATGCATGTGTTGCAAAGGCACTTCAAATACAAACTGGGTACACAGTTACTGGGGAGGCACTGAATGCTTACTGGGAAAGTGATAAATAGTGTACTTGCTGTAAAAGACAGAAATATCAAAAGGCAGACAGTTTGATGGCAGGTGGGAAAAGTTGCTTTTTATTTGTCTTATTATGCTTTGAAAAAAAACCCCTAAAACTCAAAGCCTTTTCTCCTGTTTACTGCTTACAGTGAAATGCAGACTGATCTGTTTCCAAGTTGGTTTGGCTTTCTGATTTCCATAGTTCAGCACAGTGCTTTGCATTATAAAGTCAAAGGCAGCTGTAATACATTCAGTATCTCTGCTTCCTTTTAAAAAGTTAATTCTTTGAATTTTTGGCAAATTGACTGTTCATTTGTCAGTGTCACCTTAATCTGCAAAACAGATAGTGAGCAGCTCAGTCTACTTTTTCTCCTCTTTGTTTAAAGAAGTAGTCAAAATAAAATATGACTTGCTGATATATTTTCTGATTGTCCATATTGTCCATATTACAAATGTTGTTTTCTGTGTCTATAAGGTCGTATTACATTTCTTCAGTAAAAGGAATATGTGAAGTCTGTAGGCATTGCCATGGTGAGATTTTCCTTTATACTGAAGGTAAAGTGCAAAATGCAGGGTCTCTTATTAGTGAGCCAGATGCCTATTTCAGATGTGGCTGTGGATTTAACTTACTGTGCTTGGCGTAACAGGCCTCTTCTAGGTCTGAATTATTCCAACTAGAAAAAAAAAATTTTCTTAAGAAATCCTGCAGCTATTTGGACTGAAAATTCCCTTCCCTCCTATTAGCAGCTGAGATTTATTTTTCTGTTTAACTAGCTGGATCTTTTGTTCATGAGAATTGGCATCCTGCAGTGGCATGGTGTGTGTCCAGCAGTGAATGTGAACCTACATTGTAATGTCAGGGCAGAGGAAGCAGTGGGATTTATTATCAAACTGGGCAACTGGTGAGCTTTGTGAAGCTCAGGCAGCCCACAGAGGTTCCGGGATGGGTGACCCTGAGCTTCCCTCTCTTCCTGCAGAAGTGAAACTTGGGGTAGAGCCAGGTTGGGGGAGTGTGTGTCATGGCTGGGGAGGTCTGGCATGGTCCAAAACATGTGTGGCTTCATGGCTCTGTCTGGATCTGGCCACAGGCCTACATGGGTGGCTCTGGTCGAGCCCAGCTTATATCATAGGTGTTTTATCAGCAAGCGATTTTAATAATGACATTTTTCTTCTGCAGTATGGGGAATAATAGAGTTGCAACTTTTTAATATTATTTGCAGTGAGCATAGTGACAACACGGTGTTACTCTTCTTAATCCAGCTGGCTCACTGCAGTTCTGCTTCAGTTCGGGGCAAAAATCTGGGTTTGTGGGTGATAGAATTTGACAGTTCAGTCTCCTCAGCTGCCGATCGCTGGTGATACCTGAGCCCCCTCAAAGCTGTGGGTGAAGGCTGCTGCTGGCAGTGTGGCTGGGCAGAGGTGACCTGTGCCTCTGCACAATAGGATCCCCCTTTGCTCTCAGCAGCTGCTCGGGAGCCCCTGACAGTGCTGGGACTTGTTTTGTCTGCGCCAGGGACCAGAGCAATGCCAGCTCTGTTGTCGCAAACAGCTAGGTGTGAGGTGATGCTACATGAAAGCTTTTGAAGAACAAAATGCGTAGCACTCGGACTATTTGAGGTAATCAGCAGCTCTGTTACCCGGGGTAATCACAGTAAAACAACACCTACAATCACAGAGGTGGTTCTGCTTTTTATTCCATGTTTTTCACGATGGTAGCATGCCTGCAGTAATTCCTAGGTGGTCTCTGTATGTGTGTGGTGATGTCAGCAGCTTGGGGAATTAGCTTTGCTCAAGTTTACATCTGCTGACTCATCTGTTTAAAGAAGTTGATTCTTAATTTTCAGTGAGTAATAATTTTTCTCCTCTCATACAACAGTTGAGGAGAAAGAGATGGTTATGAGGTTTAGCAGGGGCTACCACAGTACAGGGTTTCCTTGCAGTCTTTTAACTTACTGCATATTTTGATGGCTGCAATATACAGAAAGCCTCAGTTTCATGGTTCTTCTTGGACCTTGTCCAGCTTCTGCTGTGAAAGTACAATTCAGCAGAAGCCCTTTTAGAATATTTACTTATTTTTAGTATCCAGGAGTTCTGCATGTGGTATCCTAGATCTTCTGGAGAAGAGTTGTAGCAGTGGTGCCTTGGCACTAATGAATGCTTGATATCTCTGGGTTTTTTTCCACTGTTACTTTTTCATTCAGTAACAGAAAGTTAAAGCCCCCTCTGCTTTCCTGCTCTTAAAATCCAGTTTTGCAGCTCTTCTCTCCCTCCTCTCAACACCCCTTTGGGAACAAGAAGGAATGGTGTCTCTGGCAAAGAAACAGGTAAGGTTTGGTTGGTAAGTGGAACTGATTTAATTAAGTCTCCTTTTCACCCTCATAATGGAGTCATTCAAGAAGGCAGAGGAGTAGGAATGTGGCTTCTGAGTCTTTTTTTCTCTCCTTTCTCTTTCCTTTTTCCATCCCTGCAGTCAGTGAAAGTAAAACTGCTTTCTAAACAGAATACTCATTTTTTCTGATGATTTAAAAAATAAGCTGTGTTAAAATTAAAATCTAATTTTTATTAGCTCATCTTTGCATTCCTGAAAATATTAGAGCAACTTCGATTAGTGTATAGCATTTGCTCTAGACACAAGCCAGTGGAAGAGTGAGGATTCCAGATCTGTCTAACAGCACCTGAAACCTCACAAACATTGAGCAATACAAACTTAATGCCACAGAAGTCTGTTTTCCATCCTAATTAGCTCACGGTCTTGTATCATTAGTTTACTCTGTCAGCACACTTTGGTTTTGTTATCTTGACAATTGATGTCAATACTAGCATCACTCAGAAAAACTGGACTTGGAATTTTGTTGAAATGGTTTTTTTGTTTTGGAGCCAAAGTATTTTGCAAGACTCATCAGTTTTGCTATTTTTTTTCAGCGGAAAATGAAAGAGAGTTCTGAAGAAAGAGAGAGAGCGTGTGCACGTGAGTGTGCAGATGCGTGGTAGGCTGTTAAGGGACTGGCTTCAGATGTGGAAGACTTGGTTCAGCTTCCTGGTCTGCATGGTACAGAGCAATGTAGGATGGAAAACTACTCTCTGACCTTTGAATTGGGTGGAGTGAAAATTCAATCAGTGGTTTCTTACTGCTAGGAGATTGCTCTGACTAATGGTTTGCTTTCTTGAACTGGAAAGCAGGGATTTTTGATTTTCAGAATGAAGTTGTCACACCGGGATCAGCTGGAAATGTTGGGCAGAAATCCTGGTCTTTCAACAGAAGGGATGACTTGTGTGAATAAATCTGAAGGAGCTAGCACTGGATAGATGGATAGTTGTTTATGGTACTTACATAGTGCCAAAGAATGTCTGTATGCCCTGAGACATGAGTATACTGAGCTGGCTTCCTTACCAGAAGCAATAAGGCTTTTCTCCAGCAGAGCAAAACAAACCTGGGCTGGCTCTTCAGCTATCTTGTTTTGGATATGTGCACTAGCTCTGTGCTGCAGTGCAGCAAGTTTAGAAGAGCTATGCCTGAGTCTTGTAAGATTGCACTTCTGGCTACCTGTTCATATATGCCCATCTTCAGAGAGGGAGAATGAATGCAAGTATCTCATGCTGTCATGCTTGTTGGAAAATATGGCTTCCCACTTCGTTTGCTGCTGTTGTGGTTATTTATTGTAGCCCTGAGAAAGCAGAGAGCTGCCCTGCCTATGGACTGCTCTGAGTTCTGCAGACAGTTGTGCTCTGTGGCTTAATGCAGTTTGAACAACCCCATGGACGTGCTATGGCTCTGCTCCATCAGAGTGCTGTACCTCGTCCCTTTCCTACAGACTTGCTTTGCTGGACAGCTTTTAATGCCAGCATAATTGTTACTTAACTTCTTGCCTTCACATCTCCATGCAGGAATGGGCACAGGTTCCACACACACAGAGTCAGTGCACGCGCTGAACACAGATGAGAAGTCCAGAGCAAAGCAGAACAGCTTGTTCTCTGTTTCAGAACTGAGCAAGGGCAATGAGTTACTCAGTGTCTGCACTTCATAATAGGCTGCTCTCTAATCCACATAATTGCTTCAAAGAGGCAAAATTGGTTGTGTGTAGGTAGATGTCTAAAACAGTAAGCTGAATGTTTCTAAGAATTCATTGTAAGAATTTTGACTCCAGTGTAATCACCTCTGTGCAAGTCCTCTGGCAGCATCATGTTGTTTGGTTGTGTAGAATTGCAGTAGATTGGTGATTTTATCAAAATACTTTTTTTCCTCAGTGCTAACAAGTCAGTGCATATTCCCTATGTATGCATGTTCCCATATTGTGCAATACAGTGCTTTTCTTTCCTTGGGGAAATGGCCCTGACTCTGTAACCAGAGACTTTATAAATGCTGTAGAACATCTGTGCTCGACACGGCAAGGACTTTGTTTACTTCCGCATTATTTATTCATGTATTCTTTTTCTTTTTCCAGCCCCCTCACCCCCAAGTAATGGTGCTTTCTTTTTTTTTTTTTTTAAATTTTTTTTTCTTGAAACTCCTTTGATGGAGAATTCGGCCTTTTCTACGAAACACCACATTCAGGGGTTTTATGACTCATTTGTAGTTGGAATACCTACTGGGGCAGTACAGCAGGCTTGGATGCAATAAAATGAATCACCATGACAAGTTCTACGTAAGAGCTGTTTGGTAAATGTTCTGATACAAGAGAATGCCAAATGAAACAATTCCTTGCTTTCTTCCTTTGGCCTGAGCAGTTATTGCCCTGAAGATGAAAACAATTGATTGTTAATTCCTTAGATATGTTAAAAAAATTAGGATGTTTCAAGAGTAGGTGCTGCTTGCATTATGCTGTGGTACTGCAGTCCGTGTAGAAAAGGCTGAGCTTGATCGCTGGCTTTACCATTCAGGCTAAGGTCTACGCTGATGATAAATATTTTGGGGAAGTGTTCTTGTGGGTGAAATGAGTAAGATATTTCTAATAACTTCTCATTAGTGGGGTTTTACTGTTAGGAGTCAGGGCTCCATCCCATTTTATATATCTTTTCCAACTGTAGCATTTGATACTGCAGAGGAGGGGGAGGAAACCTCGCAGCACATTTGAAAATGGATGCAATTTTTTTTTGAAGCAGCTCTGTAAACTGAGTAGCTCCTCTTCAGCCAGCCAGGCTTTCTGGGATTGCAGCATAACAGTGAGATGGCAGTGCACCTCTCTGCCCTCTTCTCCAATGCTTAACCTCTTTAGCCAGCACAGTGGTCTGAGTGAATTTCGGTAAATATCTCCATCACTATTATATAGCTGTAGTCTGCTTTACTCAGCGAGATTTATTAGAAGGTATTTTTTAATTAACTGCATGTAATCTGTGCTTCAGTAATGGGAGTTTAACTGAAAACTTAATTTGGCCAAGCTGTGCTTATGCATAGCTTAATATAATGATATATACACACATGTGTGCTCTCTTGCTTGTGCTTCATTCTGTCTCTCTCATCTTTATCACCAACGATCCTGTGTTGGTTATTGGGCTTCAGTTCTGTAACTTGAGAGTCCTGAAGCTGGAAACTGCTTAGAAAAAATATTTTCTTTTTCTCCATGAAAATATAAAAACATAAAAACATTAGAGCTGGACAAAGGGTATCTCAACTTCTTTAATAACACCTATGAAGAAAATGAGTTCTGACAACTACTTTACTCTTCTGGTGGAGGGGATACAGGTGGTCTGGTGCATGGTGTGGTGCTGGTGTCATCATCTGGTGCTACCACGTAAAACACATTGCATCACAAAGCTGCTCCCCAACTTCTACAGGGCATTTTCAAAACCAGATAAGTCTGAAAATAGTTTGAAATCACCATTAAAAAGTAATGAAGCCATTTTTAGGGCAATGTGCTGGGTGATTTTTTTCCCTTGGCATTAATGGTGTCAGTATTGCAGATAAGGCCTTGTAGTGAATTCCCAGAGAAATGCCCATGGAGAGTCAAATATATTCTCTGCTTCTCCAGGCTTTCATTTATTGTTGGCATTGATTAGGTGATAGGTACAAACCTGATGACAGACTGTGGCCTGGTTCTTTTGTTCTGAGGCTACATAAATGTTTTGTTACTGTTTTTATGTTTCATCTAAAAAGTCTTGTAGCAGATCTCTCTTCCCTCTCATCTCCTGCACTGTGGTCTAAACTAACCCTTGGAATAATTTTACATCTTTTTGTATGCATGGAAGAGAAATAATTTTGGACACATCAAATATGATCACCTTCAGTAAAGCTACAGGAAGAACAGGCCCTCTAATCTATCAAACTATTTATTGAGGAATAGTTTGATTCTGGAAAAAAAAAAGTCATTGGAGAGAAAGTATTGCAGTATAAAAACCTGAAGGAGTTAGCAGTTAGGAAACTAAAAGAATCATAAGCTTTTTTTAAAATACGGAAAGTATTTTTTTTCTCTCCTCTTCTGGTTTCCGAGCCTTTAATAAACCTGCAAGTCATGGTTTTAAGCTTTTTCTTTTTATTTATTTTTATTTCTCCACAAGCATGAGAACTTGAGATATCTTTTAAAATAAACAAAACAAAAATCCTGCAATAGAGACCTCTGGATTCTCACGGAGTCTTAGAGTTCCAGCAGCTGGAGCTTTAGGAAAAATATGAAGCTTGTAATTATCGTCACTCCACCCAAATGGGTTAAAGTTTGGACTTCCATGGGATTGCACATTTCAATTAAATGTAAGATACAGTAATGGGAGCAAGGTCCTGAGCTAAATTCCCATTGCACAGGCTTATTTACATGGACGGAAATTTAACTGAGGGAGTGCAAAGGAAGTGGGCAGCATTAAGATGTGTGAAGTTTGAAGAAGTTCATTCTTTGGTTATTGTTTCATTCCTTTCTTCTTAGTGTCTCTGCTTTTACATCTGTGTTGCACCTCTGATTGATCCCGTTGTCTTTGCCTTTCCTTGCTTTAAGAAATAGAGAATTTCATAGGTCCTTAGCCTCTAAACCTAAAGGATCTTTTCTTTCTACATGTGTTCTATCTTCTGCAAATCAAAGATGTTCTTATGACCTTCAGGGAATGGTGGGGGTGGGGTGGGACATGATGCCAGCTATGCCAAAGGGTCTGCAGAGCTAACATGGTTGTGATACAGAAGGAACCTAGAGAATATTTTCTTGCTGCAGTGGTTCAGGTTCCCTTGTTTTTCTTCTGAGGCAGATAAGGTGTATGTTTCTGTCTGGGATTTTGGTCTGTGTCAGGGGCAGCTGGGGAACTGGTTCCAAATTACCTTTTGATGAGCACACTTCTGAAGACAAATTTCCATTCAGTGCATAACTCACAGTTGCTCACCCTCCCACCTCGTGCCAAGGACTGCCACGAGGCACTTCCATAAGGTGGCTCATCTCTCTTGCAAATATTTTGGAATAGGAAAAACCATCATAGGCCCAACATGCTTTTCATGTTGTGAAAATAAGTCAGTAAGAAATAAGTCTTTAGGCCCATATCTTGTGCAACAATTTGGTTAATTGTAGAAAAGCAGGACAAAGCTGTTCCCAAGCACGGTGTAGCGTTTCTACCTCTTTTGCCGGAGTGAGGGACTGCTGGACATTAAGCTCTCACTTCTTCAGTCCTTACTGAGTGACAGGTGGAGCTACTTTCTGTCATAGAGGCACAGATCAATGTCTAAAAGTAACTCATGAAGGCTGACACAAATTCTTGGGTTGATGGAGATTGGATCTGTGGCAGTGAACTGAGTTGGAATTGTGTGATGGAGTTGGTACATTTCATATGGTCTGACATGTAGTTGTTTGAACAGATACCACTAACTCTGTAGTCCTTCATTTGCCTTCGCTTGGAAATTCAGTAGAGGACTTTTTTTTGTGTACTTGAAGTGAGTTCCTTCCTTTTGCTGATATGTAGGTGTTCTTCCTAAAAATTAGAAGCAGCAGCATGCTTGCAATGAATGCTCCAAATGTTAAAAACTCAAGCCCAACCGAGAAAAGCTTTGTGTTTCCAATGTAGATGTCATTGCTGTGGGCAAATATGGTCATTTGCAAGAGTCCTTCTATCCAAACCCTCCTGGTAGTTTGGGAGTTTGTTTGGTTTTGTCTCTTTCATTTTTTCTTTGCCATCTACCTTTTTGCTGCTGTGTGTGACAGATGCCTCGCAAGTCTTTCCATTCCCTTGAGGCGGACTATCTGCATAGTTGGTGAAAGATAATCTTATGCATAAAGCTGCCTTTCCTTGTGGGAAAAGAATTTTCTATTTGGTTTGTTGTTTTGATTGTGTTTTTTTGGTTTTTGGGTTTTTTTCAGAAGTGTTGCCTTAGCATGGAAAAAAGAAAGGTTTTTGTGTTTTGTAGTTCAGAACTGGTCTGTATTAAACCTTTTAAAAGGGGTGTCTCAGCTTGTGACTTCTGTACTTTTAAATTAAATGAATGAAAAAAGTCTGTATGTTGTTACCCATAAATAAGACAAGACTAAATTTGCTGTGGATTTCCTACAAATCCCAGCATGTATCAGAGCTGTAGCTTAATCCAAGGGGAGGCCGATTAGCACAACTTCGTTAGCCCTCTTTGGCGCTCTGGATTTGGGACTTAAAATATTTGGAAATGCCAGCAAGTAGCCCATAGCTGTGCTCTTGAAGCTGGGCCTGTTGCTCTGCCTGTGTTCCTGGCCTTTTCATTTCCCCTGTTTCGAAGACCTGCCAGGAATAGCACATTTTATACGATGCCAAATGTATAAATTCCTCAGACCACTTGGTCTGGGAGGAATGTACTAATGGTGTGGCTGACTGAGTTTTAATCTGGGATGTTTTTAATTTTCAGACCACGTTAATTTATTTTGATCTGAAAATTACAAGATTTGCCTCACTTCTCCATTTTATTGCTTCTTTTAATACTTCTTATTTGCTTTTTTTTTTTTTTAAACAATTAGGTCTTTCCAGTGTTCAGTCACACCTTCTTTTTCTATCTTTGATAACTGATGAAGAAGCTGCGTGTTTGAGTAGACTGTGAATCCCCTTGAGATGGTAAGATCAATATGTGTATCCTGGTTGGTTTGTGTTACATATGATTTTTGTGCCAGCAGCTGTTTATTAAACATCCAACTAGGGCTTATCTCCAAGAGTGTTAGTAGCTATTCAGAAATGCTGTGTTCTGTAGGATCCAGTTCTGGGGCTTTTACTGTTTTATGGCCCTGCTCACTGGAAAATAAGGCAGACTCCAGGCTGAGGGAGTGATGGGAGCGCCCTGTGGTATTTTTGTTTTTCTTTGCCATAAAGTCTGGTTTTGGAAATTTCCTTTTAGTTTGTTCAAAGGCTTTTATTTTACAGTAATGACACAGACACCTGTTATCACTGCTGTATCAACTTCTATTGTTGAACAACTGACTGAAATTGGTATTTTTGGCCCTAGCTGCTTGCCCAGCCTCAAACTGAATGGGAGATAACAATTGTCTGAGTGCCTCTCCCAAGTTCTCACCAAAGAATTTCCATTTCTGGATAATATTTTGATCATATTGGAGTTCTTCATCCTCCTCTTATGGAGTTGTTGTCCGTGTTAACTCATTTCATACAAATATGTTTGGGTTTTAATTATGGTTTCTTCCCAGTAGCTGTCTTTTCTTCCTGCCTGCTGTAGCAGGAAAATATGTAACTGTGACAAAGCCTCCCTTGGGATGCCATCAGCCACTCAATACCTGGAATTAGGAGAGGCTTCTTACAGTAGCTGTAAGTCAAGGACCTCTGCAGAAAGGGGTGTGAATAAATCTTTGGTTCCTGCATGTCAGCTGGATTTTTGTGCTGCCTTAGTTTTATCACACATGTAGTTGATGGGGTCTTTCCCGCCTCCCCCTGACTCTTTCAATAGGCCCTTTTCCAGCTCTTGATATAGCCTCAACTCAGTTTAAATTATTTCTTAGAAAGCAGATCTCTTGCTGTTTTTAACCTTCACAGACTCCTGACTAGTTGTTGATGCAGAGACTGCCTGCTGGGTGCCAGTTCAGGCTTCTCTTTGGCTGGTGGAGAGAGACAAGCTCTGCTTTGTTCGGTCCTTTTTCAAACCTCTCCACCAGTATGGTGGGCAGATGGCAGAAACACGAGCCCTGTGTAAGTGAAACCACTGTGCTCGCTGGGAGAAGCTGGAGGGATGGAGAGCCTGTGGCCTGAGGATGAAATTTAGATTATTTTCCTCTCTAATCACATACCCTCTTTTTGTAATGATGCTGGTGGTGAGGCCACTCTAAGAGGTGAGCAAAACAATGCTGCTTGTGCTTTTGTCCTGCAGAAGTTGCCTGTTTACAATACATGGAAGATTTAGTACAGGACACTGTGACCTTGCACGTTAGGTAATTATTTCAGTGCCTCCATGGCGCCTGTTAAATGCATTTCAGTGCTGCCTGAGTTCTGTGGATGGACTCATTCCTTTGAGTCTGCATCAGATGACAACACAAAGGAAGAAACACACCTCTGGCAGTAGGGTAGGACAGCCACAACATTTGGAAAAGCTTGTCAGCTGCATGCTCATCTCAGTTACAGTTGCCCATGTGCCAGCTTGTACTCTTTGGGAGGTGGGAGAGCTTTTCATGTCATTTTTCTCCCTGGAGAAGTCTAAGATGACTTGTCCATGTATATTGGTTTTGTATATAAATACATAAACATTGGAGCAGCAGTGGTAAGAAGGAATATGCAAGTTACAGCCCTTTTTTTCAGGGGTTTTAGGCCAATCCCTTGCCTCTGGAGGCTGGCAGCATATGTGTCTCCAGAACTGGCTCAAGTAAAGCAAAGACTAAATTCTTTGAGTGCTTGCTGGAGGACTCCTGAAAATCAGCGTCACTCAACTGACAGTGCAGCGTTCAAGCAATACCAGTCTTAAAGTCTGCATGCTAGAAAAGAAAGCCAGTCAGATTTTGTGTGGTAGGGCTGCTTTATGACCCCTCTTGGGACAGGCTGCTGCCCTTCTAAACTGAGAAATGGCAGTAGAAGGATTTCTATATCCCAGGACCTTAAACTTCTGGTGCCCACGTCACAGTCTGCTACCTTGGGGTAAATTCTTTTCCATCCAGAAGCAGGATAATTTGGTTGACACTTTACTGATACGTGCTGTACAAACAATTGTTTGGACTGTGTAATTTTCTTTCTGACTCTTCCTTCTGTTTAGCCAGCTAGAAACAAAAGCTGAAACTGGATCAAGGCCACAGGGCTAGCAAATCCTAAGTGAATTACTTTCTCTGTTGTACCACTGTCTTTGTTATTTTTTTTTCTCCTTAACTTAGTTTAATCAGACTGAAATCAAACAGGAAAAGATGCTGTTGTAATTTATTATCTTCTTTAAGACAAGCATGAAATAGTCTTATCCCACTCTTCCCATGCTTAGAAATAAAGAAACAGAGCAAAAAGGGTTGGGTCAAGTTAGCAGAATTGTTTTACCTCTTCCATTGTGCACACTCCTCTGTATGGAACTTTATGCTGTATTACAGCAATTTACACTGTGACAGAAAGTGTTCAGAAGCTCTGTTTTGAGTAAATGTTTAACTTTTGATAAATGCTGTATTGTTCTAGCCAAACAGCAGTACAAACATGTCACCATTTGGTGCCTTTCCAGCATGCACACCTTGTTCCTTCGTGATGCTTTTGTTAAACTTGAATGAAATCAAGGTACATTAGGTACTCATTTGAAAGATAGACACAGAATTCAGCCAGCACTCTTCAGAGTCAGGTCCATCCTTGATGTAAGATTTTCTCTGCCCATGGAGGAATGAACTTGTCCTGTTCCATATCTCTTCTTGCTGGTTGTGTTGGAGAAGAAGTCCATTTTTCCCGGACCATGTCTTTGTCAAGAAACCTTGGGATGAGTAGAGATACCATCATGTTGTTTTCTCTTCTGTCCAGATGAGACCACAAGCGGGATTGTCTGGGTGATACTGCTCACTGAAATACAGCTCTGGTAGTCAAAGGCTGAGGTGGGCTATGTAGAATTGGGAGCATCCCTGAAGGTGTGGGGAAGAGCTCTGCTTGAGCAGATCAGCAGAACTGAGTTGTAGTTGAGACAGGGAAAACCAGGATGCTTCAGAGACCATAAAATAGAGCTACTATTTCAGGAAAGGGAGAATGTTTGGTCTAGCCTGTGGTTGCCTCTAAAAATACTTCAAATATCATTCAAGTCAGCAACAGGACAGGCTATATGCCTATTTACCAAAAGGAGAAAATTAGCCACCAGGCATCTTTCCTTTTGGAACATTTCACTGTAGGTGAAAAACATTGTTATTCTCCATGTCTGTCGAAATTTCCCATGACAGAACTTGTTTGGAATAAGCAACTGTGAGTCCAGAAGTACATCTTGACCTGGAAGGAAATGTGTGAGGATAGCTCGGATACAGAGGTTTCTGCTGTCTTCTTTTCCCTTCTGCTGTCAGGCTGTTGCTTCCTATTTTCTGGAAGGAGATTGAGGAACAAAGCATGTTCATGAGCAGAAGTCATAGTTACTGCCTACAGCAAACAGCTCGATTGTGAGGCACCAAAATAAGTACTCATAAAAATAGACAGGTCTATGCTTTGAGCCAAAGCTATTTGGTGTGATCAAGCAATGCCCTTGAATATGGAAAAAACTGTATTCCTGACTGAGCACCCTGTACTAATGGCAAAATTGAGCTCTCCCGAAAAGAGGGATTGGATGTGCTGAGAACATGACAGTAAAGATCAGAACCTTCACCATATTCACCCAGTACAAGCAAGTAATGTAGGGAA
>NW_008238447.1:1862374-1913176 GCF_000691975.1 Corvus brachyrhynchos | reverse complement strand
AGGGAAAATAATTATGGAATTTACATCAAAACCAAATCTTAGTGAGTTAGGAATTTTTTTTGTTCTTTGAACCAATGAAACAGTGCTTCAAGGTGATTGGTTTTATTCAAGGTAGTAAGTGTGGTTTTTGGGAAATGAAAAATTTCATCAGGATCAAAATATTTTTTAAACAAAACTGTAAAGTTGTCTAGAAGAGTTTTACCTTTTGGTCAAGAAGCTAAAGCAAGCACAACCTTTTACAGCTTGTGTTTTCCTGGGAATTTGGTGGTGAATAGTCCATGTTAGTAATCCAAACCTTACGCTTCTGCAGCAGTGTAAATATCGCTAGAACAGGGCACTCTTTTAAGTTGGGACATTTTTATTTTTGGCTTTTTCTCCTCATGAAAGCAGGGCTGTGTAAGCATCAGTAACATGCATATGATTACAGTATAATGACAAATTTCTCATGCTCCTTGCTGTTCTTGAATCAGCTGATGGAGGTTGGATGGGAGAGTAGATCTAGCCAGATGTTGCATCACCAGCACGTGGCTACTGCAGGTGTAAGTTTTGAATGCACAGTCTGAAAGCAGTCTGCATCTGAATTTGTGTAGTGATTTGCTAAGGCCTTGAGGTACTGGTAGCTTTCTTCCTAGTGTAATTAATCATTATGTTGTTTAGGATTCTAATTGATGGTCCTCACTTACTTAATGTGTTTTGTTCTTTCTACATTTAATATTTGGACCACCTACCCTGATATCCTTACTCCTTTTTCTCAAATATTAATGTATTAGCACATTATCCATTACAGAACTGCTCTTTTCTTTAGAAGCAAAAGATTATCATTAGATGATGATTCTTCTCAGTATAAAGTTGTCTTCTAATGCCCCACAGAGTAAACAAACTACATCTTAAAGTACTTTCTGGGACCATCTGGTAACTTGGACAGTAGGAAAGAAAATGAACTTCTTCATGAAAATCTCAAAAACAGCCATTCAGAACCAGAGGGACTATTTATCTGCAAGAAAGTGTTTCATTAGGAAAGAAGTATTGTATGCTGAAGCTGAAGGTAATAAACTTGTGTGGGTATTTTCTAGTCCAAATCAGTACTGGTCTGGCCATAGTCATTGTTTTCCTGGCCAGGGCTGGATCATGGTGACCATCTTTCACTGTTCGGGAATTCCCAGCAAGTTAAGCTCCTCAGTTCCATGCCCAGGTAATGAAAGCCCCTCTTTGTTTTGTTGTCAGAGTGCACCTATGGATGTGTAAAAAGGAGTGTGTATGTGTGAAAGAGTTAGATCTCAAATCTGGGGAAAGATGTCCCCAGGAACGTGGGATGTATTGCTGGTCTTCCCCTCACTGCAAATCCCAGATGTGACTCTTAGATCTAGTATTTATTAACATAAATGTGCTACCTGCACCTAATCAACAACCCAGGCACCTGACTTTTCCCACTACAGTAACCCACCTTAGCAAGCAGAATAAATTGCCTGGGCCCATCCATCCTCTCCAAGGAAAGGTCCGGAGAACAGGGACAAGCAGTGATGGGTTTTCTCCCTTAAGACACTTGTGGGAAGCAGGTGATATACTTGGTATAGGAGTCTGTTTCTGAAACTTGCCTTTATTCTACCTAAAAGTATTGATGTTTTTACTTTTTTACCATATTTCACTGTCTGAAAGTCGTATACTGCTCTAGTGTACAAGCTGGGAAACGTGTTTTTGGGGAAGCAGGACTGCGCCTTTAATAATTTTTCTAGCTGAAAGAGCAACAGTGAAACTGCAGCTTCGCCTCGCATACGTGGTTTCTGCAATTAAGGGCTGCAGCTGTTCTACTTTTTTTGTCTCTGTGACGCAAATCAAAGCGCAGAAATGGTATTGCCTGAGGGAAGAGAGAAAGCTACTTGCTCGCTTCCCCATGCTGATAACTAAGCAGTGATGACAAGAAACTGGGGCAAAGGAAGGTTCAAAAGCAGAATCTCAATAATATAAATGACTGGAGGAACACAGGTGCCTCTTCCTCAGCACAAAAGGAAAATAGAACTGCGAGTGTCAGAAGAAATAATCAGCTACCCGAAGGAAAAGATGTCGGGCTGTAAAATTTCTGTCGCTCACAGGGATTCTGACATAACACAAGTTGGGGTCTGTATGCTATCCGGTATGTTACAGTCAGCCCCATTTTAAATGGGACTAATTTTCACTTGGTGACTTCAACCGTAAGAACCTTGGTTCTCTCACTTCCTCATGTGAGTCCCCTTTTCACATGTGTTTTGATATCTACCTAAATGGTGAGATCTGATTCACTATCCTTGTGTCCTCCTGTCATAGGAGGAATTTGTAAGGGAATGGAAGTATTAAGACCATGAGCAGCATTGCTGGTCGGAGGTCATGCAGCAAGCAGAGGAGAGAGTTTGGATGTCCTGATGTCTTGAATCACAACCTGCTTTCTGCACTGACTTCTAAAATTATTTATGTGGACATCCCAAGTTTGTGTATTTGTTCCCTTGTTGTTGTCTAGATTGAATTTCATAAGTGTTTATTAAAGATAAATTTTGCAGGTTTGGTGTGGAACTGAGACTATTGCTTCATTTAGGTGTCAAAGGCACCTAAACAGTGAATGCAGTCTTCTGCCAGGTGAGCTGCAGAATCCCTTTCTGCTGGTTGTTGCTGTCTGTGTGCCCCAGCCCTGGCAGCAGGCAGCTTCCTGGGAGGGCAGGAATTGCAGGGCTTAAGGCATCCAAGGCTCTACTTTCATTGTCTTACAACTTGGCCATTTTGAGGGAGCTTGTGAGAGGGACAGAGAATGACATCTGCTGTACTGTATCGCCTCCAAACTGTGAAATTCGTGATTTGAAATAAGACTTAAAAGAAAGCAGATTTCGATTTCCACAGGGGTAGAATAATGTGTTTCTCTGTCATCTGCACAGTGAGCATTCAACCCATATCCATAATCTCAGGCACAAAATGAAGAATCAAACGTTGCACATGCAACTTAAAATGAGCTGTACCCATGGAAAGTGTTGGACCACTTTAAATTGATGCTACTAGTCCTGCCTGTACTACAGTTGCCTGTGAGTCAAGTACAGACTTGAGTGTTTTCTTCTGGTGGTACTTGCACCAGTAAACCCCACATGCTATAATGGAAAATAAATCCACATGTATTGCAAGGCTGGGATTTAAGTTTGGTTGTTTTTTTTTTTTTAACTCCAGCTTTATTTTTTCAGCCAAGGCAGAAATAGATTTTAGGATTGAATAATTACCATCAAGATAACTAGTTTACAGCAATTGACTTAAAATAAGGAAATAGTTTAGAAATACGTTTATATGTTTTCTACTAGCAATTTTAATGGTAATAAAGAGGCTTGGTGACTTCTTTGCTGGAAACTGGATTTATGTCTTGGTTTTCATGGCTGGAAGCTCAGGAAGTGCAAGTGCTTTGTGATGGTACCTTTTCAGCAAGATTCACAAAAGTACTCAGGAACTTTTCAGTCACCTGGATGATATTGGGTAGCCCACAAATGACCTACCCACACTTGTAGTTATTCTTCCTAAAGCATTAAAAGATTTTACATACGGCATCCCTTCTCTCTCTAAATGCCATTTCCTCAGGCTGATACTCTGAACTCTGCAGTTCCTCGTTTTGTTAGGTGTTGGCTCAGCTTAATGTATAATATAATACAAGCATATTTTCACAGGTCTTGTCTTCTAATGTAATTTTTATACTAATGTGTCATTTAGGGTAATAAGGGAACATTCCTTTCCACTTGGTCTAGTTGTACCCTTAATGGCAAGTGAAGTCAGGATTGGAGTTCTGCATTTATTAGGACTTGCTCCCTTCATGAGGAGAAGGAGAAACTTCAAAATCTGGTGTATACTGAGCATTTGTTAATGATATTTTGAAATATTTGTTCAATTTAGTAAAAATTAGTAAAGTAATGGATACTCACTAACTTTATTATGTCAAATCAATATTAATATTGATCTAATAGTAATAAACTAATCATGCCTGCTATAAAATGCTTTAATATGGACTTCAGGAGGGATATTAAAATTTATTAGTCATTCCTTAAAGCAGATTGATATGCTAGGGGTTTTCATAGAAATAAAAAACCTAGATGGGATGCATGCAGCACTAGCCTGATTTTAATAAATTTTATATTTTTTCCTGTTGTTTATGATAATTGGGTGTTAAAGACTTTCTACAGAGTCTGATGCTGACTCTCTTTCTTTATTACTTCCTGCTTCTAATCACCCTTGAACTGGATTAATCTCTGCCACAGACGTATTGTTTAGCACAAAATTCCTTGCCACTATTTGTAGAATTTTCCAAGGCTTTGGTGCCTATTCGTCAGCAAACAAACTGTTTGTGGTTGTCTTTTTTGCACTTGGCATTGTAAAATGTGACTGAATATGGAGTTCTGGAAAGACACATGTGCCTTCCATTTCTCCACGGAGAAAAGGTTGTCCCCGTGTCAGCTACAGTTCCATGGTGTGATGGCCACGTGCAGCTTTAAACTTCATCTCTCTGATGCTCTAGGGCTGTACAAATAATGGGCTGCTATTAGAATCTGCCATTTGTCTTGAGCAACATCACTTTTAAAAAAAAACTTTTTGACTTAGTAACTTACCTATTTTTCAACGATAAGACCTTGTCTTCAAAGTAATCTGAAATGCTACTCCAGAGTGTTTTCTGATGCATGAATAAGGCCCTGAACAAACCAGGATTTGTCCACTGGTTGTGAAAATGCTTGAATTACCTCCAGGCTGTAATACTGTAATCCGGTCCCCTGGGTCACTTACTGGACAAGGTGAGGTCAGATTTGTAGAAGAAATGTTCCCATGCTTGCAGTTCAGACTTGCTTTAAATAAATACAAAGACAATTTAAATGTGTTACAAAATCTGTGCTAATTTTATGGGGTTTTAAATAAATATCAGTGGCCTACCAAATGGAAATGTTTCTTACCTTCTCTCTCTTGCTTCCTCCTCCTCTGACAGAATGATACCTGCAAGTAGGAAGTACAGTAAAATTGTTCATGTAACTTCCAAGGGAAAGGAAGAGTCTTCTTCTGGCTTTGAACATCACTGAAATCTCTGTTGATTAGACTGTTGAGAGTAGGGTCAGGTACTGCTTTATGATACGACAATCAGACAACGCTGTTGAAAACTGCAGAACATCAGCTGCTTGTAAGATGCCATCCTCTGGTAGAGAGGACAACAGTTGAAAAGGAAGATGTTGTAGGAGCTGTCACTGCAGCTTCCCACTTACCTGGGATATGTTTTCATCACCGAGGGTGTGGTTGTGCCTGCCAGTGCTAACTGCAGTGGAAATTTGGGAGAGTCTTCACAACTTGCAACAAAAGGAATGGTTCCTAGTTCTGGCTGTGATATCCTCAGTTTGGATATTCAAGCAGTTGCATTAGCCAGCACAAATGAATACCTGTGTGCATGTATTTTACGTAGTATTTTTTCTGTATCAGGCATTTCTTCAGGTTCAGTTTAAGAGAAGCAGGGAGCATTTGAATGCTAAAACGCTATGTTTTCTAAATCTAAATCTGTTTATGTATGTTTTCAAAATAACTTTTCTTTTTCTCTGTTTTTATGTGAACTTTAGCTAAACTTGTTTTTTCATTACTTTCAATATTTGGTATTTAACTTTCAGATTTTTTTTGTTTGTTTGTTTGCTTTTCCTTCTTGGATAAACTCATGGGGAAGAACTTAGGGTTCCACTCCATTCTTTTTACCTAATGTTAAAATACTGTCACAGAAGTAACTAGCATTATTTTTGATTCCCATATTTGCTGTTTGACACAAAACAGCATTCTAGGCCCTTCAGCCTCTCTAAAAAAATGGCTTGGTGGACTGGTTATGGAATAATTTATTAATTTTTACCTGCCTATGGGAGTCTGGGGCTTGGGGTAGCTGGAAAGAAACAGGCAGGAATCCTAAATACTCTATTTTTTAAATTATTAATATATTACATCTTGCATAAGCACTGAGCATGGGAGGAAAAATGTTTCAACTGGAATGTTTCTTTTTTTTTTTCCTAGTGACAGCTCTTTATTGGCCTAAGGGGATTTAAAAAATCCTGTTATTCTATTCTATATTGGTATTAACCTAGTTCTGTTTTGTCCTTACAAACCAGTATTAAAAATACCCAGCTGTATTCAGAAAGTAGATCTTGGGAGCCCTTCTTCAATTGGTTTGCACAGGTCTGGTGCCTTTAGAAGATCAGGGCCAATGGATCTGGAAATACAGGCACACCTTGTCTTGGTAAGAGAGATTGGTTTGGTTTAGGGGCAGTGCTGAATGCATTTTTTTAAGTAGTTTTCAGCTGGACATGTGTCATTTTCCCATGTCAATCACATGCATGTGTACATAGCTGAAAGGAAATTGGTCTTGTTAAGTTACAGATCAAGGTAAACAAGAAATACAAGCCATGTCAGCATCCAAAAGCAAGATTTTCATGTTTTTTAAGTGCAGCAGCCAAAATATTAATCTCTGACTTGAATGTGTCTATTAACAAAAGTGAAGCAGTAGATGTATTAAGCTCAAAATAAGAATTAAAAGGAGCAATGGTGCAGAAAATATGATGCAATGTATTTTCTCTCCCTGCTCCCCCCAAAATGTGTTGATTTTAAATGCATTTGTAGAGCTATATAGCTTGTTTGCAGCTCCTCATAATTACCAAATGAGCTCTGCATAGGAGCAGACAACGGTAATCAGACAGTCAATTATTTACTGGTTCCTCTGCTTGCATTTGCATCTATTTTCATTTACATTATTACAAGGAGTTTGAGAGGATTTGCAAAGCATGGAGGCAAAATGAGAGGTAAGAATTTCATTAGGCTCTCATTTTTCACTGCCCCAAATGAAGTTTTTTTTCAGGTTCGTTCCCAGCTGTGCATTTGGGCGTGGGGACAGAGAGAGGCAAGCACAGAGAATTTCTTCTGCTGATTCCCACCTAACACAGTGCACAACACAGCGCTCAGCATGGAAAAAGCTGTGGAGTGCACTGACAGTTTTATTGACTGTCCCTTTTGTAGTGACATGCCAGCCCCTTTGAAAAGATGGCTAACAGGAGTGAGTGAATACACATGGCTTTTGTGAGACAGTGATAAATTGGTGGACAGTTGGGCCATGATGGCTTCAGAAGTTACGTGTTCACCATCAGTGCCCCGAGGCCATTTATGTTCTGTGTCAGTGGGGTGCATCTGAATACCATATGTCACAAAGACTGATGTCCTCACTCCTCCTCCTAATGGGCACGGCAGACACCACGCACTTGGAAATTTCCGTGCCTGCCTCCGAGATAAACAGTAACAGGGCCAGCTAATTGTGGATGTTGTTAAACACCAGAGCTGCTCACTTGAAAGGTGGACCCTGGCAATTAATGAGAGCCATTAAAGACTGAACAGAACCAAAAAAAAAAAAAAAAAAGGCATTTTTTCCTGACATGGGGCTTGGTGGTATCAAATTGGGTGGGCTCTTGTCCAGACCTATTGCTGCTTCATTGTTAGGAGAGAAGTTAGGAACAGGTTGGAGTGTCATAATTTTAAGAGTGCTAGATCATACTTCAGACTCTTGTTTGTAGAAGCCAGGGCAAGAATACACCTGAGACTATGAAATCTCCCTCTTAACTGGGACCGAGAAACTGAATTCTTAAAAATGTATAATCATAATAATGTATAAAATTCACTCCTGGGAAGAGGTCAGATTTTACTTTAAAGATAAGGGGTGCAATATGTTAATTAGTAAGCAAAGTGTTCTGGAGCAAAGCTTTGGGGTGAGCACATGTGTTTGCATGTGCAGGGTGGAGTTTATTACAGGGGTACACTCCAGATTAAGTGAATTTTGGAATTCATAAATCTCTGAATTGAAAGCAAATTGAAGTGCTTCGGCCTGCATTTCTACAGGCTTTCCCTTGCTTCCAGTCTTGTTTAGCGCAATAGATTTAATGGCATTTGAGGTAAACAGCTGTCCCATGTGTTATTTCAGATGGTGGATGTTCTGGGAATGTCTGTGGCTAATGGTTGAATGACCAGCATTGTAAATCACAAGAAAATGGCAAAGAATTAAACACACTTATTATGGATGCATTTCATCTTGTGCCACTCTGGAAAAAACTATCCTACAGTAACTGCTAGGATCATGGCTCTGTTCTTTAATGTTTTTAGAAGTACCAAAATTACACTGTGGCATAGACAAGATGTTCATGCAGTGATGCTCATCCTTCCATTCAAATGTATTGCTAAATAAAAGGGGGTGTGTAGGTTTCTGAAGCAGAGAATGCCTGGGATTCATTCTTCAACCAGAGAAGCTAAAAGCTGGGAACGCAGGGCATTCACCAAGTAAATGGAAAGAACAGAAACCAGCTGAAAAATGAGGTGGTCGTTTCCAAACTGTCAATGTGTCAAATGTCCAAAAGCTCATATTACATTCTCTTATGTATTTGTTTGTCTGTGCTAACCCATTTAGTATTTTTAAGGCATATTTGACATGCAGGAGAGGGTTTCCCATGTTCGGGACCTGCCTTTGACGAATGCTTGAGCAAATACTCACAAAGAATTAGTGGGAATGGCCAAAAATGCCCAGATATTAAAGAAACTAGAATAAAAACCTTAAAGAATCTGAAAGATTTGAACACTGTTATAAATGTACATTTTTTGTAAAACTAGGCATTTTTGGAACAATGTTTTTCTTCGTATGCAAACTTGCTGTTTTGTGAACTCCATTTTCAGATCATCCCAAATATAATCGGATATGGTAAAATCTGAGTTCACTTCTTTTGCTGCCTCATAGAAATCTGACTTTCAAACCTTATCTTTGGGGGATTTTTTCTTAAAGAGAAGTATTTTGTTTTATATTTGCTGACTCATTACTATATATTTGTGCTTTGTGTTGTTTCTGTTGCTTACTTATCCTTCAAAGCATCTTCTCTGGTCAAAGAAACTTCTTCAGACTTCAGGTGATGCAGATCTTCATTCTCCCATTACAGCTGATTAAAACAAAGGGAGAGGTTAAATGACCTGGTCAGTGTTCTGCAGTGAATCAGTGCTGCAATTTGGGTTGGGAGAGAGGGGCATTTCCCATAAATTTCTTTGAACCATTAGGCCAATGACGATGAGTTGTGGAATGAGACACTACAATCAAAAGTGTGTCCCTGGTAGTTTTGTTTTGGTTTCTTTTTGGTTTTCCTCTCTGCCAGTATCAATGAGTGCTTTTGCATTCCTAGTCTGTTACTCCTTAGTTCCCAGATCAGTTTTAGGGAGCTGAACACAAGCTGTGCTGCCAGGTAGACAGCAGAGGAGGATAATGAAAGAGAGGAAGGTGACAGAAGGCAAACCAGTCCTGGAAACTACTCTGAGTCCAGGGCCCAGAGTGCTTCAGAGCATGAGATGAAGACCTTTGCTGTTTTAATAGGTGATAATAATGTTTTCCCTCGTATGTGTGGCCTTTGAGCTAGTAATCTTGTTGGGGGTAAGGGGTGTGTGCTGAAAACCTTTGTTGGTGGTTGCAGTCCAGTGAAGAATTTGTGGTCACGGGGCAGGATATGGCACACAGCTTGTGGAGCCTATGGCCACATTTCCAGCCCCTTCCCTGCTGCTGTTTGATTTTGTCCAGGCTGTGTATGTGAATGTGTGGCTCGCCAAGCACATTTGTAGGGCCCAGACAGCTCTGAGCCTGTGACTTTCCCTGAGGAGAAGAGAGGCAGAAGAGGGTGTGATGTGCCAAAGCCGATCGCAGATCTGGAGAATAAACCCCTCTTCCTCCCTGGCTGGTGAGAAACCAAGTTTTTACATTGTATAATGAATTTGTGTGTTTATGAAGTTGGAGGATGATACTGAAGGTGACATAAGGCATGCTCCTTGTCTCTTCTAGGGAGTGTGTCAGCTTACTCAC
Organism: Corvus brachyrhynchos; assembly: GCF_000691975.1. Classification (NCBI taxonomy): domain Eukaryota; kingdom Metazoa; phylum Chordata; class Aves; order Passeriformes; family Corvidae; genus Corvus; species Corvus brachyrhynchos. Next base: position 1,903,302 of record NW_008238447.1, on the reverse strand, counting down.
AAACCTTCAGGCTTAAACTAGAAAAAAAAAAAAAAAAGATGTAGAGATCCCTGAATTCTACTCTTTCAGTTATTCTCGACATTTCATACCTGATGATGCTTCAAGTTGAAAAAACTTTTGTCTGAAAGAATACATTGCCTGATTTTAATTAGGGTTTTTCTGAGGGAGAGTTGGTTTTGTTTCCTTGACTCAGTCTAATCCTGCTTCCTGCGATAAATGGCTTTCCATGTAATGGGTGCACTGATTACTCCAAGGCACACATCTGCTAAAGCATGCCTTTGAAAGTCAGGCTAATTTACTGGATAAGTGGCAGATTTCTGATTGCAATCTCTTTTCAATACAGAGGATCACGTAAGTAAGACAATAATCCTCTCTATTTTTCGCCTTTTTTTTTTTTTTTTTTTCCCAAAGCCTTAGGTTTGGGGTTTTTTTTCAATCTCTGTTTTAATCATCTTACTCTTAATTTTTCCTTGTCTCTGGGCATACTTTGGTTTCTCTTTCTTCATAAACAGTTACCAAACATGATTACAGGGAGTTTTGTTGTAGTAGAGCTTGCATATGACATTGACATTTGTTGTGAACTCAGAAACTACACTACATAAAATTACAGGATTATTATTTTAAGCCAGACTACTCTGGCTTCAAAATAAAAACCATCTCTTCTGGATTCTAAAACCCACATAAAAATGGCAATTTTGGAAATAGCTGTCAGAGAAATGCTTAGCTGATATTTTCAGCATTTGCTACAAAGGTTCTTGCTACAGAGGTAGGAAAGGAGTCTCCTACCTCTCTCGGTGTTATGCCTGCATCTCTGTGCTGATTGTGTGCATAAGGGCACAGAGACTCAATATGACACAGACACAGAATGGCATTACTGTGTTCTCTAATAAATGTCAAATTGTAAGCCCTCCCTCTTTTTCTTTTTTTTTTTCTTTTTTTCCCTTTTTTTTTAAAATAAGCAATATTCAAACTACTTTAGTAACTTTAATGCCAAACCTGTGCCACAATTTTTCAGAATTTAGGGATGGAAATTTATTTTCTTCTTTAGTAACTTTTACAATCCTCTATGTGTAGTTGTTAAGCTAAAAACATGCCTGTATTTAACATAACCTGTTTCACTTCACAAACCAGTCATAAACTGTGTTATCAAAACCACCTTTTGATGCCTGGGAGTTGTATTAGAAGGCTTGGCTGGTACAGCTGGGGTGTCAGATCCAGAAAAGTGCTTTCTTAACATTTTTTCAATCCTGGTATTCAAAGTGGGGTAGGTATGAGGAGTTCCACTTTGGGGATAAGCAAACTGAGAGGGGAAGTAAGTTACACTTCAGTGTATGTAAATGTTGTTGCTCAGAATGGAAGCTGGGTCTCTACAATGCCGGGACCACTGTGTCAAAGACCCTTCATATATAAATTGATCTGTATTTTTCATATATGCTTAAAATAAGTAAAATGCTTCCTCTCAAGATTTGTTTTACCAGACAAAACTATGGGTATGGAGAAAAAGGATTAACAGTGAGGTGAACTGAAGACTGGGCAAAGCTTCCCATCTTTACCTCAGCAAATCTAGAGTAGCCTTTGGGATGTTCTTTTTGCCCTGATACAGTGTGTGCTCTGCCAGTGATGCAGCAGAGTTTCCAGAAACGACTGCTTCCTGGAGGAGACACCTCTGAGGATACCTCTTCACTCTTACTGGTGCTCACATACAATATCTGAGGGAAATGACTGCTTGTATGAAACATGGATGTACACTTGAGTTAAATTGATTTTTTTCTGGCTTATCAAAAGAGCTATGGATGGAGAAGACCTGGAGACTTTTTGTAAACTTTTCTTTCTGATGTCTTGTGATCTGTTTTTAAAAGCAGAGCTAGTTAGAATAAATAGTTGATCAGGTACATGTGTTTTCTCATTCCTGGTCATTTTAAGAAGAACAAGTTGAAAGCTCTGTAGTGTTCTTTGTACTTTCTTCTGAGTTATTTTGAAGGTTTTTTTCCATTGTACTTCTATTTTTTTTTTCCTTTTTTTCCATAGTAAAGTTTGAATTTGGAAGAGTGTGCGAATTGGAAGTAGCAGAGTTAGCAGTCCTCTCTTCTGGCTTTCTAAAATAATGCAAGGCACTGAGTCACTCCTTGCCACTAATAAGTTGCGTCATTTTGCCAGGATCAGAATGTTCCAGTCTCAAAGCAAATAGTTTGAAAAGTGAAAAACCAGTTGTTACCATATATGTGTGTGTGTTCATACACACAGGCACACACACATACACACTTCCTCTCTCTCTCTCTGTCTGCTTATCTAAAGGTGATGATTGATTCTTCTATGTGTGGGGCAGTGAATTAATAATCACCACTTCTTTCCACTTTGCCACAGGCTTCAGTTTCAGCAAGGGAGGAGATAAAAAATACACGCTTACACCCATAGTGTTTTTAAAGGTGAGGTTTATAAGCATAAAGGAGGAAAATTGTATGGAGATTCCATGGGGGAAGAAGGCAAAAAAGGTGGAGAGAATGCTAATCTTGTCAGATTAACTTCTTTTTTCGGTTTTATTTTGCACGTTTGATATATGATTTGGAATATCCAGTCGTGAAATGATTTCTGTCCTATATGTGAGCACTGTTGCAACGCTCTAAGGTAAATTCCACAAAAAGCCAGGTGTGCTCCTGCTCCTGGTTGTCTGCAGATGTTTGCTGTGCTGAGCATTTGATATGTTGATTTCAAAACTTTATCAAACAGGAATGAAAAGCACCATTTTTATGCTGATTGTTTTGTGTCTGTTTATCTTCATGCTTTGCCATCAAACCTGGTCCATTTGGCCATCAGGATTTCATCAGGCTAAGTCAATTTTAATGTTTTAATGGCTTCACTGGTAAAAAAATTCCCTTCAGATGAGAAAAACTGACTAAAGGGGAAAACCACTGGAGAGGTGTGTGTGCAGGGACCCATGGCCAGAGAGGTTCAGGTGCTGGAGAGGCCAGGAGCGGCTGGGCTAAGGCAGGAGCAAAGCCTTGGGGATTGCTTGGAGGTAGCTCTGGTTTATTCTAAATGATCATGCTAAACCCCCGGCAGGGGACTGTAAGTGCCAGCACCCTGAATCTCATCAGAAAGGAATCTGAAGATTCCTGGATCTCGTTGCACTGAAGCAGTCAGACCCCAGGACTTCACTGGCTGGCTGGGATGCTGAGATAATTGCTAAAAGCAAATTAAGGGCTTTCTGTAAATTTGCTGTTTCAAATCATCTTAACAACTGATGGATTATGATTATTAATGAATTAGCAGGAAAGTCTCCAGTAGCTGTTATCATTATGATAATGCTGAGAGAGTCTGAGTGCTGGAAAATCAATGGAGTGACAGGCTGCAGAGAATATTGATGGTGGCTTTGGAGGACAGAAGCTGAGCAAGAGGGCAGAGGTTGGCATTTGTGAGGTTACTGAAAGCTGTGGGCTGTGGAGATCATTTTAGTCTTTGTGCTGACAAGTTTTGTAGCTGCTGTTGGTAGTGCTTTCTACTTATGGAGGCTCTGTAAAAAATACCCTAAATCTAAAAAGCCATCTGACTTGTTAGCAGGATCATTGAAGGGCGTCTAGTGACCTGCTCCTTTAAGAAAACAGTCTAAATGCTGGATTTCAAAGGAAGATAAGGTGCTAATCAGTAAAGACATTTAGTATGAAGGGGAAGAGAATCTTTTTTTTCCCCCCTGTAATATTCCATAAGATAAAAATAGCAAGCAATGGGTTTAAAACCCCCTCAGTTCAGATAGAGACTGACTATATGGTGAAGTGCTATGGCCACAGAGCATGTGACAGCAGGTAAGAAGTGATGCTTTTATTTTAACATCCTTGCTCTCTTGCCATAGCCTGTATGGTGTTTGTCTAACACTCACACAAGCTGTCTGCACAAAGCTCATAAGGAACAATCCCCCCATTTTTTTCCAGCCCAGCATGGACTACCAGCACCTATAAACTGTGCATGGAAAAGTAATTTAATGGTACATTTCTTCACTGTGATGTCTTGAACAGCTGAGCTGCCTGGATCAGCAACAATTTGCCGTGCTTTTGTGGATCAAGGTAAGAAGTCCGGAGGGAACGTGGCCTCTGAGGTGCAGGCCTTGAACAGCTATTGTGGGTCATTAGAGGTCATACATGCCTGATACCTTCTAGCAGAGCATCCTCCTGCCACCACAGGAGCTAGGAGATATTTGATCTATGCCAGCATGACGTGTCTTTGGCATTGATGCTCTATGTAAGTGTCTTATAAAACCCTTTAATGGTAAAAAAGGGTTTTGAGGAGAATAAGTCAGTTTGTCATAGCTAAAGCTGTTGAAGCCCCAAAAACTTGATAGATAGATTCAGGTTAGATATACAGTGTATATTTTGCATGGTTGTTTGATCAGGCATGTTGGCCCACTGCCTTAGCTGGAAAAAATTGGATGAGAAATTTCAAAACAATCTAAAAAAGTTTTATAGCAAAAAAATACAGCTCCACTCTTTCAGCCAAATATGAGTTATTGTGACAGCTGCCTGAATGAGCCATGTCATCCCCAAGTGTCAGAAAGAGAGAAATAAACCTTTATGTTAGAGTGTATATACCTGCTAATATCAAACTGTGGGTATACATTGTTTTTACTTGTCTTGTGAGTTTTTGTTTGTTTTGTTGTGTGGTTTTTTTCCTGGTACATTTCTCAAGCTTTTCCTAGGCTATTGTCACTGAAAACTTTACTTTAAAATGAAAACAGATATTTCCCCATTGTTACCTTTCAGTAGGCAACAAAACTTTTAGGGGAAAATATGAAATACCAAAAGATTTGGGTTAGGTCTGTCGCAGCTCATCATACTTTAAGTGGTTCCATGCAGAAATAAAGAACCCAAACCATGCTTTGCATTATCTAATAGAATAGAAATGTGTATTAGTTATCTTTAACTATTTAGATTATCTACAAATAGATACAAATTCTGCATAACTTGTGTGCATCATAGTGTCTTGCTAGTGAATTTTCATCATGGGCGACTTTATATGGCAGAAAGCATTCGATTTATGGTGACGGATCATGAAGTATTTTTAACTGAGTTTCTTCCAGTCACACAAATTCCATTTTTTTGTTACTTTTATAAATACATGTTTTGCCATGTCCTGTAAGACTCTGAGCCCACGAGAGACAAATTTCTCACAGGATATAGAAAGGTGAAAGGAACTTATTTCCTACAAGTTATGAGAAAAGATGGATGGGTGAAGGAGAGAGAAAGGGACTCATTTCAGTTCACTCCATTTCACAGCTGAAGGGAAAAGCCTGAGATGACTTCATTCTGAATTTCACATGAGAACATCCATGTGGACTGGGGTTGTACGTGTACTGTAGTCATGGAGTCAGGGTTGGGCTTTCCCGCTGGCACAGGACAAGAGATTGCAAACAGGTTTCCCTAGGGAAGCCCTCTCACTTAACATCGAGGAGACCTACTTAGCAGGCTGAAATGTTATGGTGAGAGACAGAAGGCCAGGTCCTGCTTCTGAAGTAGAACATTGGAAAATGGTGAAGTTGTGCAGAATCCCATGTGGCTGTTGCTGAGCTCGCAGGAAGTACTCGCAGTGTTATCATTATAGTGGATACACACTTGACCCAAAAATATTTGTTTTTAGAGAGTACTCTTGCACTGTCTTTGTGGCAAAGTGCAGGAAGTTATTTATTGTACAGCTGGTTTAAATTGAAACTTTTGAGGATAATGGGATAGCTCTCCATCTCATCCCATCCCCCTCCTAAAGTTTTCATGCAAGAGCACATTTTCCATGACTCCATTATTGTTTGAACATCAGGATATTGCATAAGCCTCTCTTGGGGAAAATAGAATATACAGAAGCAGAGAATGACCTATGCCCACCCACAAGGGCTGCTAAATGCAGCTTCACATATAGTGTCAATAATGAAGAACATCAGAAGGAAAAAAATGTGTGGGCACTTGAATGTTTTAATTAGAGAATGTTTTGATATTCACATCCAGGTTCTCACGCTGTTTCTGCAGTGACTATCTGCAGGATGTGGGTGTCTCTCCTAACATCTCTGTTCCTCTCTCCCCTGATTTGGAACAGAGCTCTCCTTTTTCCTCATGGTAAAGTGCAATGGGCAGGAGAGAAGAAGATAAGGAAGCGCAACACAGGGTTTGGGGTTTTGTTGTTTTAGTTTGGGTTTTTGAAATGTCTTTGCCTATAGAATTTTAGACGCAGCAGTCATTAAAGAAAAATGTAAATAAACAGGCTAAGATGTTAGTTTGTATAAGTTACGGAGTTTACTTTGGAGAGGTAGCTTTGGTGGCAGTATAATCTGACAGGCTTCATCCTAGACAAGGAAAGATTAACGCCTGGTAGATTATGTAACTGCTACTGAGGATGAGCATTCCTGGCTCACCCAGTGTTCCTGTCAAATTAATCTGGGGTTTCGAGTGTTGCACAAATTGAGGAAATGCAGTTGTGGTTGAAGTCAGTGGCCCAGCTCATTTCAATGTCAAGACAAGTACCTTAGGGTTTTTCTGAACCCAGGATTCAATTTGCGAAGTATTTTACAGAATGCTTGTGCTTGATTTCCCTTTGCTGCCTGGAAAGCCATCTCTGAGCTGAATGAAACAATTCTTGAAGAGCCTGTAGTACTCCTGAAGTGTACAGAACAGGTTGTGGCTTCTGATCTCTGTATGCCCAGACCAGTGGAGAAGGTAAATAAAAATGTTCTTGCAGGTAGACACACGTGCATTGAATCCCTCGGAGTGGAAATAGCAGCTGGGGGCTGTTTGCAACATTATCTTATCTACTGGAGACTGCCAATTGACAAATTGAGGGAAGATTGTCTCTTCTTTTTGAAGAGTGTCTCCCCTTAAGAGAATGTCTGACTGTGAGGCAGAAAGAGGAGTAGCCCTGATGGGTACTATGGTACTATAAATCATTTACTTGAGATAAAATTTTGATAAGCATTATAGAGAAATGACCTCACTGTTTTATTATTTCAGTTAATGTGAGCTGTCACTCTGTGTTTATTGCCCCTGTAGTTAAAGTTTATGGAAGTTCCTCAAAGGGATGCCCTTGAATCTGGGACTTAATGACTTCTCCCTCTACTGGAATTACAGCTTCTAATTGGAGCAGCTTGGATTAATTTTACTTTTATGCATGAGTAATCGTATACAACTTTCATGTATCAGAACTCAAATCTACAGAACTACAGTGTTAAAAGCCAAGAAACTCTATCCCAATAACATAGAGCTCAGAGAGGAATTTGAAAATCGTGGTAATAAATGTTCTGAAGTTATTAGGAAAAGGTTTTTCACCCAGAGGGTGGTTGGGCACTGGAACAGGCTCCCCAGGAAGGTGGTCACAGCCCCAAGCCTGACAGAGTTCAAGAAGCATTTGGAGAACTCTCTCAGGCACATGGTGGGATTCTTGGGGTGTCCTGTGCAGAGCCAGCAGCTGCACTTCAGTGATCCTTATTGGTCCCTTCCAACTTAGAATATTCTATGATTTCATATAAATAAATGCACCTATTAAGAAAATAAAAGATTCTTTAGGGTTTGTGAGTTTCAAGCTCTCTTCCTGCATGTCACTCACAGGTATAACTAGTGCCTTTGGCCTGATTTGCTTTTTTTCCTCCTCCAAGTGTAAGGGAAGATCTTGATGTAATTCTGAGATCTGATGGGTATTTTTGAGAGAGAACCTCAGCTATTGTAAAACTTGTTATAGACCTGCAAGCACTGAAAGTTGAATGAAATAAGAATGTTCAGCTTGATCTCAGATTGCATTTCAGAACCAAGAAGATGCAGACCTGAGTTTCATTGGTGGATGTTCAAAGAAAGGAGCAGATCTTCATGAAACTAGTTTGTGCTCATTCCGTACAAAATGGAAGATGGCTCATTTCAAATGGCAGCAGTTCAAGAAATTGAAGCATCCTGCTTCTTTCAAACTGCAAGGTTCTTAAATGTGAGGGGAGCCTAAAAAATCTGAAGTAAATTAAAGGTCTCCCATTACGAAACCACCACAAAAGAAGCGTGAAGACTGACATTTATGTCCTTAGGCACTGTTTGAGTTTTTGGAGGTGTAGAGCCTATTGCAGTGTCTGTGAAGGTCGTACGAAAGTCCATGTATGCCATGCTTCTGGACATCACAGAGTGTTCAGCTGACAGAGTTCCATTCCCAATCTGCTCTAATGAGGTTTGCTTGGGATACTGAGGTTCAGGCCTTGCTTGCTTTTGTTCTGGATTTTGTTAATTTTGCCAGTACAAAAAAAAATTATAACAGATTCTCCTTATATGTCTGCTGAGGTATTTGGGTTTTGTGTTACAGATGGGCTCAAAAAATTGCTAATTTCACTTTCCATATTTCCCTTATTTCTTTTTTTTAAAATTTATTTATTTTTATTTGACTGCTTTGATAGCAAGCTTTATGGTGCACACCAGGTCTTTATCTTTGCCAAGCACGTGGTGTACACCTTGTACACTAGTGAGAATCATTAACCTGTGTATATTGTAAAACAGGTTATCTTCGACACAAATAGGTGAGTAGTCAGAGGGATGGAAACACTGCAAAAGAGTGTGTTAAGTAGGTGGTTGATAATCCTTTTTATCGACATGATTGAATAAAACACTGGATACTTTGGCCTTAAACCAGATGAGCTCTTAAGAGCTCTTAACTGTGTTGAAGTGTTGAGCCCAGCAGTAAAAAGTGAAGGCCTGCAGTGATTTCAGTGAGGTTTGTTTGCTTGCTGGCGTTTGAGCACGTGCTAGCATGGATTTGTGGAATGTGGCCCTTCTTGGGTAGAGCCCATGGAGGGAAAATTGCAAGCCCCACCTCAGCTCTTGGCTCTATTTGCCTTTCTGACATTGGCCTGCCCTCTGTTTTGCATATCCTAAAAGGACTTGCTTTGTTTTCATGTTTCCACTTGAATGAATCCGTGCTGGAAGTAGTAAAACAGTTTGGTTGTTGCAGACAGGGGACACATTTCTGGTTGTGCTCCTGTGGAATTCCACAAAGGGTGAAGTTGAGCCAGATGTTTTCTAGCATGTCGTTCTGGTAAGTCAGGGGATCTGCCCATGTGCTCAATTTGTACCCAAGTTACTCATTCCCAGAGGCTTTCCTAAAAGCATTCCTGTAATTTGTGACCTCATATTTGCCTATATTAGCTATCTCAGTTTAAAAACACAAGAGGTTGAACATTCCGATTTTGCCACTTAACGCTTCCTTGAAAAATAAATTATTTTGCCATAATGGGCATTGGTTGGTTTGCTGAAAAAAACCCAAACAAAACAACTCAGATTTTCATGGTGACTTGTCTGGTGGTTTGTTCTAACAGCATATGATTTGTAATACTGTGCATATAAACTAAGAAAAATGAAATATGGGGTTTCTTATTCTAGAAATAATAGGAGTGAGATGTATCCAGAGCACTGGAAATTTAATGGGAGACAAAGAAACAAATACAGTAGGCTACAGTGAAAAACCTCCTTCCTGTTTTTATAATTTTATTATTTGTTCAGTAATGGAAACATGATGTGGATAAGTTTCCCAGAAAATCTCCAATTTCCTTCAAGACTTTCTGTGAGGTAACTCAGAGACTTGTCAAAATCTGACCTATTTTCACTCTGCTGTTTACACGTAGTCCTAAGCTGCTTCTCGGTAAAAGAAGTTGTTTGGCTTTGAAACCTGATGCATTGAAAAAAAAAAAAAAAAATAGTAAAGTTGGTCTTGCTAAACTTCATTGCTTGAGTAAAGTAAACCTGTCATGGACAGCATGATGTCTGGTTTGGTTCTGTGTGTATATAAACCAGATATAAGAAACAACTAAACTTCATTACCTCTTTTTCAATAAAGGACTCTAGCCAACCAAAGAATTTAATGATGTAAAAGAAGGAAAAAATTACTTAGTGTGGGGTAGTTCTTCATGGCTTGGCGGCAGTAATTAGTAATATGGGGGGAAAGTGCAAAGTGTCCTAACTCTAAAGCTGCAGTTTTGTAAGAGAAGACAGAGGCATTCAGTGAAAAAGGGGAGACAAGACTAAAACACTTAGTGAACAATTGGCGATTTTTCCAAGTCTTCTCCTCAGTAACCATTTGGTATTTTTCCACAGCCATGAGTTGGCACTCTTAGGTCTGAGTGTCCCAAACATTTTCCAACATGCTGAGCACAGCACGTGGCTGGGTGCAGAGCTGGCAGCCTCCAGCTGGGATTCTGCCGGCACACGAAGCACACAATAGTTTCCACTCAGAAATGCAGGCAAATCAAAGGTGAGAAAAATTGATGAAGACCGGATTTTGATGCTGTTGGAAGGTTATGAAGTTGGCTGTTTAACTCCTTTGGTCAGGTCTACGTTCCTTCATTTGATTGTAGGGAGTTCATGTTGGTTCCATTAATGAATTTAAGATTAGAGTCAGCTGCTGTAAAATTGGTCAGGTGTTTATTACAACTAAATATTGGGAAGTCAGACAAGATGTCCTCCTGAGTCCCCTTCCTGTGATTCTGTGAGCAAATACCTGCTTGTATTTGAACCTACAGAACCTTTGCAAGCATTAAGACAGTCCGTCAATGGCTGCTGGAACAGGTAAACAGGGCTGTTAAGTGGCATTTTCATTATAGTGAAACACTAGATAGTTGTGTCTCTTCTCTGGTAGTGCCTCTACACTGTGAGTGTTACTCCTTTGTGACTGGTTAGTTACATTTCAGTAGGATCCTTTCTTTCCAGAGCTTAGACCTACTCACTACTTGTGTCAGCGTTAACCGGCCAAGAGAACCTGCTTCTCTTGCCTAGAAGAGTAATACAGGGGGAATGTGTTGCAGGTGTGTGTCAGAAAACTTCCTTCTAAAAACCATGGCAGCTTCTCATTTTATTGCAAATCAGAAATCGTCTGCAAAGGGTAGTCTGAGGGTGTATCTTCCAGAGCGTGCTGTGAGTCTGTGGTGAATACAAAGAAGGAAATGCAGAATGGAAGCAGACAAGGTTCTGGTTGTTTTGATGACAACTGAAATGGCCATCAAAGGTTTTGTTTTTTCCATGACTAAAATATGTACAAGGGCTGTCATATAAACATGTGATGTGAGGGAGTCTGTGAGCTACAGCTGTTAGATCCAGAGCCTCAGAAAGGCAGAACTGGTAATTGATTTTGCATGTGGTTTTTTTCTCTCGTAAGGCAGGGCTGAAATAGCTCCCTTAGCTCTTTGCGTGTAGGTTAAATGTGTTTGAGTGGGTCCCTGAGCTCTCCTGTGCTTGCCAGTGATTTTTCAAAATATTATGAAAATGGGAGAGGCAGTTCACTAGGATTTTTACTTACGTAAATTAAGGCTTAAATGAAAAGCAGGGGTAAGAGAGAGAGAGAGATCCTTGTTATGATGACAGTTACTTCTTACAAATGGACTCCAGTGATGTATGTATGAGTCATGTATCAGGGTGCTCTTCCTCTACTCAGTGTTGATGCTGTTTGATGATCAAAAAACACAAGGGGATCATACCAGGAAAAGCACGTGAGAGATTACAGCAGAATCTATGGAGACTAGAATGCCCTGCATCATGATGTCCTGGGAATGATGGGTTATCCTTTCCTTCCTTCTTGCACGTTATCTAATCAGAATTGAAATAAAATCACAGGTGTGAAATCTGCATTGTATTCTGCAAACTCTTGAGGGCCATTCCATAAACTGCCCAGGTGGTTGGTTGGTCTGACACCTCCATTGTCTCTGGCTCACATACCCGTGCCAGTGTGCAGCCACAGGAGAGGAAAGAAAATAGGTGTTTCTTGAAGAAAAGCTGACAAAAAAAAGCACTGTATTTCTAAGTATCTGGTGAGATTGCTGGAACCAGCTGAACACAATTTTTAAATGGGTTCGATAGTCTACTTGTGAACCACGGATGGGAAATATTTTTGCTTCATGTCAGACAACTGGAGATGTGGCAAACTAAATACACAAGAGGACAAATTGCCAAGACTGAGATTTGATCATTATAAGTTTGATTATTTATTCTTTGTACCACAAGGATGCTAGTCTTCATGTTTGGGTGCTGGCTTTTTGGTCTTTTGGGTTTTTTTAAAATAAATGTAAATGTAAAATGTCATGTAAATAAAAATTCCTGCAGTACATGAAGTGTTTCATCTTTTTACTGGACTTGTTTCTCCTCTGCCTATAGATATAAATAGAATAATGACGTCTTACTCTCTGGGCTCAGTGCATCATTCATACAGTACATCTCCTTTCTAGGTCACAAAGCTTTCCCACATACACTTTTTTATTAAACACTGTGACAAAGCTCAAGAACACAGGATTTTTTACATCTGAAAGCAGCGCCTCATTGCAGGATGGCAGTGGGGTACAAAATAATGAAAATATATCTTTGATTCAGCATTTTAAGATATCCTGATTTCAGTAAAAATATGCTTACTCTTAGGAGTGACTCACAGATAGACCATGGTGAGTTTGAAGGGGTTGTTTAATTTTATTTGTCCTGTGGTTTTTTTGGGGAAGTTTTGTTGAAGGGTGTGGTAGATATTACACAAGACCAATGAGTATATGGTAGACTTGTCTTCAGAGTGAATTTTCATGAGGAAATCATGATATTGGCTTTTATTTTATATACTCAGAACACAAATATGCTCGTATGACTGCAGTGTAGTTGATGGGATTTTTTGGTCTCTGAGAATGGGATGGCTGATGGGTACCTAATAGTTGTGTCCTAGTGGGTCTCCTCAATGACCAGAGAAAGATATCCATGGCTTCTGACCCTTCCTGTGCACTGGCTGCCCCATATCCAGCAGAAATAGTCAGGTTTCCAGTAGGTTGTTGGCATTTCTCCAAGTGAGAGATTAAATCACTCCAAGGCCTCTTTTTGTGAGGACTTCGTAATGAAGTTGTTTCAGTAAGAATGCTTTTTTCCTGTATTTCCCATTGACATCTGATTCTTCTTAGAGCAGGGGGTTGGACTGGATGACCTCTGGAGGTCCCTGCCAATCAAAATTATTCTGTGATGCTTTTGTATAGGCAAACTAAAGATGCCTGAATAGGGTAGGGGCACTATGTGTATCTTAAACCTTAAGAATAAAGCACAGTGATGCAAAAGTCTATGATCCAAGACTAAAAGCTGGGAATTTTACTCAGTCATGTCATCCACATCTTTAAGGAAGGCAAAGAGGACCTGGCTTTAACTAGTGAGTTACTCCAGGCAGTTCTGCTGAACGGAGATTGAAGTGGTTCTGAGATTTCAAAGGCCTCAGTTTTGCATGACAAGTGTTGTTTTGAGTAATGTGGTGCCACTTTAGTACATGATCTAGACACTTTTCATCACAGAAGATTTTACTGTGCCACAGTATACTTGAAAAGTGATTTATAACTTGGTAAGTACTTGTAGCCTTGTAATCTTTTAAAAAAAGTTGACTCTCACTTTCCCAAAGAAGACATTTTTAGCTATCAGCATTTTTAGTAGTTGATTTTTTTTTTTTACCACCACCCCCATGCTAGCTGCAGGGTAAAGTAATTTAATTGTGGTTTCTAAACAGATGTACTTGGAAGAAAACCTGGCCAGAAATAACACATCAAAAGACAATTACCATTTTGTTATATATTTATTAGGTAGCATCCTCTTTCTTTTCTTACCCCTTGTTTGTCAGCTGAAAACTTCTTCAGGTTTCCTTTTAGAGGTGTTCCATTTTGGGCTACAAGCAAAGACAGAAAATTTGTGTGTCTTGTTTCCTTTTTTAGCAGGAAATCAATGGGAATATACATTACCCTAAGTGAGTGAGCAGCTGTTGTAGAGCAAGGTCCTGACACACAAACATTGTCATGACGTACAAAGACTAATATATGTACACACAGAGAAATGTCCACATTTTTTTTCCTCCCCCCCAGGGTCTAGAGGGAAAAAAAAAAAAACCTCCTGTTGGTTGCCATGGTCACTGTTTATAATGATAGCATTTGCCAAAAGTTACCACGCTGCACTTCCTTTAGCTTGGTGCTGCAAAGCCCTCTGCCTTCTAGCTCCTGGTAGGCTTTTGCTCCAAAGAGATCAGCTACAAAGGATTTGGTTTGTATTTTTTTCTAACAACCATGGAAATCAATAACAAAATTTCCCTGTTTTAGTGATGTAGGATCCTAATCTGAGCACACACTTTATTCTTAAGAGGAAACCATTGTGGTAATTTGTTGGCAAATACTTGCTCTAAGGCAATCAGCAGAGTATTCCTATGATTTCTGCGAACCCAAAGGAAACCACAAGCCAGTCTGTCTTGGGTAGTTCCTGTGATTTTTCTCATATCAACAGCTGATGCCTTTTTTTGTCCTTTTCCTGTGATGCTACAGCTACTTCACTTGGACAGCCCCGTGCCTGCAAACCAAGCATTCATGTTGGCTTACGTGAGGAACCAGTTTCTGCAGATACATTTTGGTGTATTGGAAAGTTATCTGATCCTTGGCTTTCCGTCTTCCTCACTAAATATACAGGTCAAATTTGTTCCTTTTTTTTACTGTACTTGCCTTGACTTGAAGACTGGTGGCATTTCCAGAGATTCTGGAGCTGCAGCTTGCACTATTTTTTTTTAATCTTATCTCTGTGGTTTTTAATATTCGTTCTTTCAGCAATACATAAGCTATTTAATACCAGGCTTCTTAGGCTTTGTATTGCAGTATGATACTGCCTTGTTTAACACAGACATCCAAATATATGACCAGTGTGGTTGTCTGGACCTTATTGCCTAATATGAGATATTTTCCAGATGGCTTTGAAGGACTGGGCAATTTTCACATTATGGGATGATTTGAATGCATTTTGGAGATTTTTCCATGTGCAGGCAGTTCTAGCAATGGTAAAAGATGAGCCATGCATTTTGTTGATGGAGCTGCACCATGCCAGCTGGAGTTGGAACACCTGGGAGATTCAGCCACTCCTGTGAAACTGAAAAAAGCAGTTCCTGTCTTGTAGAAATGATTGCTGATGTTTTCTTTTCCTCTTGAGTACCAACACCAAGGGTAGCCATGTTCAGCTGGGGGACTTATTTTAATTCTCAAACTTTGCATGTACCTCTCTCTGTCTAGAAAGACCCTTGTTGCCAGGAATGCACAAGCGGCTTGGCCTTCACTCAGTGGCAGTGTTTTTCTTGTTAAGTACACTGGAAGCATGGATTATTTAAATGTTTTCATTCGCCTATGCTGAGTTTGAAGGCAAGTAAAACGCCATCATCTTCCTCCTCTGGAAGTGCTTTGGCTTTCCATTTTCTTTTCTCTCCCAGAAGAGGGACTTTTCTGCTTACAAACTGGATTTCACAGTCGCAGAATCCATTGTCCAGATGTTCGAGTATACTCTTTTCTAAAGCTTTGAGTGTGTTAACAAAAAAGTGCAGTTAGGAGAGCATCTTAAATAGAGATTCACCTTAACTCATCTCTAAATTTTTGTGTCCTTGTTGTAATACAAGCAAGCCAGTTTTTCTTTTAAACAGAAATTTATTCATTACTCAGTCAAGTTCAGATTCTTTTTCCAGCCAATGGAGAAGCTGTATGACTTCCCTTTATTTTGGTGGGTGAAAATAAATTTGAAGGCTGCATGGATTAAAGTGCTGCAGTGAAGGGATGTGGAATTTACTTAGAAGCAGAAACTGCATTTACACAGAAATGTGAAGCTTTTTTGGTAACAAGATAGAGACAGGTGTATTTCTTTTCCCAAATGAAGGTAACTTGCTACCGTGTTCCATAATTGTTTGTGGTGGTCAGACAAAGTACCCAGAAGCTGAGTTTCTGAAAATATGATTTTCAAGGTCCTTAACTGGCTGTGGTTTCGTAGTCACTTTATCTTGTTAAGTTCAGGTGGCTGTTGATGGACTGATAGTGCTTTCTAACCACTTTTGTCCATTTTATACCAGCACTGGTGTTGAATCAGTTGCACAGTGAGCTGTCAGGAACTGACCCTGCTGAAAATGGGGTTTTGCAGGGTTTTTTGTTTGGTTGGGTTTTTCGTTGTTGTTGGTTTGGGCTGGTTTTTTGGTTGTTGGGTTTTTTTTTCCTTTGTCCCCTGATTATTTGAGTTTTTGTCACAAGTCTGAAATTGAACTAGATTTATATACTCACATGACAGCACACATGTTCATTGGGCCACATATTATCACTCCAGTATGTCAGCAGGCTCTGCCTATTGATACACTGGCAGCATCAAAGTGTTTAGTGACTGACCACTGACTTTCCCCGGGGCCCTTATATTTAAGGCTTGCTTCTGCCTTGGTTTTTATGTAATGCCTAGAAGTGAGACGAACCTGAAGTCCTTTCAAGGAGGTGTTTTTCATCGAGGTCATCTTAACAGTTTCTTTGTGGCTCTACAAAGAGTTGTATGTTGGCAGGGTGGGGATGAGAGCGGACAGACTGCAGTGAGAAGAACTGATCTGAGGGTTAGGAGTTCCCTAAGCAAGTGGGGTTTTTTCCATGGAAGAAAATGGACGTCATTGAGGAATTAGTGGTTGTGTTCATCTTTGTTCTTCACTCTCCCCAGTCTGCCTCACTCTGGCTTACAGAGAAGCTAATGGGTACTGTGAGTGTTCAGCCCTCATGAAAACTGGCTTGCTTAACTCTAGTGATTCCTAAATTTAATATGCTGCAGATCCAGCTTTGGATGTTGTGAGGTGTACACTGTTTCTCTAACCAAGACTGTGAGCATTCAGAAAACCTCTGTAAATAGGAGATTTAGCACCTGCAGATTTCATGTTTGGACCTCAGGGGGTCCCATTTTTATTTCATCCCATTATTTTTAATTTTTCTTCAACTGACTTAAGTCCCTTGTTTATCAACAAATGTAAAATCCTTTTTCCTGTAGGTACTGCTTTCCTGTTGAAGTAACATTACATAAAGGTTTACGTTTAGAGTTTCATGCCTACTGCTTTTTCCCCGTCATACTTGGAGTGATTCTTTTAATTTTTCATGGGCCAGAACTTTCAGACTATTAAAGGTAAAACTGCTGCTCTGTGGAGTGTTTGAAATCAAAGTAGCAGCATGAGAACAGGACCATGAACAGCATGGAAAGGCATGGTTAGGATCACTGGTCTAACTTGTTGATGAATCAAGCCTGGTATTCTTTTTTTTTTTCCCATTTGCTTCTTGTATACATCCCTTGTAATCATGGTACTTGACAGAGACTCGCAAAAGCTCCATCTTGGGCTTCCAAAGAAATCTGGAAAGTCTAGAGTGACCCTAAGAAACTGCATGAGACAGTGTGAGTTAAACAATGCGAGGGGAGATGGGGTTTTGTCTCCCTATTGACTGCCCTAAATAGAGCACTTGAGCACTGATGAATTCAGGGCTAATTTGCCATGTCATGCCTCAGTTGCTGCCCTGGAACTTGGCTTGGTGGCTGCAGGAAACTCTTCTGTTTGTTTCTATTTTAGCAGGGCCCAGTGAGTCGTGTCAATGTCACTGCTGGATTTAGAAGTGGGTGGCCAATGGAAGATGAACTTCTATTGGTCCAGCTCACTCATAGTACGGAGTATTTATAATTGGGTGCAAAGGGTGCGAAGCCGTGCTCCTGCTGCAGCCAGCTTGACCCTTCCCAGGGAGCACCAGCTTCGGCCGGGCTCCTGGGGAGAGCCATGAACTCCCAGGGAGCAGTCTGGTGACAGGGAGACCTCTGCCAAGCCATAGGAGTAAGTGAAAGGAGCTGGGAAGCCATGTCCTGTCAGCCACTTCTGCCAGTCCCTCAGCTCTTACGGGGCTCCTGGCTCAGTGTCTTCAGAGAGGCCGTACGGCACAAGGCAAACAAACCAGTTGTGCCTGTGTGTCCAGGCATCTCTGCTCCTGGACCTGTCTTACTGGAAGAGAATGTTTTTTATTGCTCCATGACAATTTAAAGAGAGGCTTCGTAACCAAACAAGGGGTAGAGCTTGAATGGATGTCCCTCAGGTTGTGCTGCATGCTCTTCCTTTTCACTGGGGCAGAAAATTTGGCCTGCCATGCCAGGTAGGACCCACAAACTTTACTCTAAAATCTTTCCAACCTCTGGAATACTGAAATGTAACCCAGATGAGGTTGAATCCTGAAGAGAAAGGCAGATACAAAACAAGATGTTGTAGTGGGTTGGCCCAAAGTACTCATTACCGTTTATCTTCTGTGAGATAAGAATTAGGAGAAATGCAAAGCAGGCACCAACCTTGAAAGAATAAAAAGTTTATTAACAGACCTAAAAGAGGAAAAAAATTATACCACACCTTCAGAACTCTCCTCCTCCCCCCACCTTCCTCCCTTCTCCCACTGACAATGTAAAAAGACAACCCTTAAGATGTTCAGTCTGTTACCACTGCCATAATAACCTTGTTCAGTCCATTTAGAAAGAGAAGTCTCTTCTTGCTCGCGCTATGAAAACATTATCACAACGAGACAGCCGCCCACTTCCAAATATTGTTCAGTCCATTTAGGAAGAGGAGTCTCTGCTCGCATGTGAGTCCCTTCCCCCGACTTGCAGCTTTTCCCACAACTGTTTTTGAGGGTCCACTCTTGAAGGTTTTTGGGGTACAATTTTAAGGTTGAGCCGTTCAGAAACAAAAGTTCTCTTCACCCATCTCTGGGAGCATTTCATCTCTAAGAACAGAGGCCCTTCTCCATACTTTGCTCAAAGGAATGACATGAATTACCTCAAAGTAGAGAAGAGTTCCATTAATTAGTTGTTCATAGCATTTTACTATTTCATGCCTTCTCAAGATATTAGCTTCAATTGTGTAATCTTCGTTTGTTCTTATAAGAGAAATTTGATCGTGGCATACAGTATTAAGGGAAAATAATAAAAATCTATCACAGGATAGTCACAGAATTAATTGATGTTTTATTGATATTACTAAATATTTTGTTCAAAACAGTGACACTCGATAACTTGCCTTTGGCAACTAGGGCCAAATATAGAGGAACTTCCTGATTCTTAATTTCAGTATTTTTATTCTTTGAAACAAGGTTTACACGTTCTGATTCATTACGAAGTTTTCTTAGTCATGAGCAGGTTTACTTTCTATTCTGCTCTGGAAGATATAGCTTAAAGAAATACCCCAAATTCTGCTATTTTGTGTATCCTAAATTAACTGGAATGTTGTTCTTTGTGATTGTTATAACAATAAAAGGCTAAGAAATGCAGGTTTCTGCTAGAACCTGTTCTACTTTTCTGGTAGGCTCTGAATACTGGATTTCAATATTTTATGCCTTCTTTTTGGTTTTTTTCTGGTTTTTTTTTTCCTGTCCTGAGGAATGGCAAATAATCCCAATGCATAAGAAAAACTATGTCAAAAAGTAGTTTATGCTCTTCAACATTACTGTGTGGAAATAGAACAGGAAAAAGTTTGGTTAAGTGAGTGGGTCTGGTTTTTGTGAGGATCCAAATCCGTAGCCATTAAGTGAGATACTCATGTTCTTAGGTCACAGCCTGTGTTAGATGAGAAAATGGCATCACATTACACTCTTATGTTCTTTTGGGCATGTGAGGATATTTTTAACAATTCTGTACTAAAACAAATTCAGAAAAAGCTCTTTTTATGGAAGTAGACATCAAAACCTTGTTGTTTCATCTTTTGACTTACTAGTCTGGTTAAAATAAAATTTCCTAAGAGTCAGAAGTACCGTTCTTCATTTTATGCCTTCACTATAAACAGTGGGACTTCTTCTAAATCAATGCCTAGCTAACTAAGCAAGCTTGTAACGGTTCACCTTTGGAAAAACCTAAAAAACCGGAAATGTACATAAGAAATTTCTATTCTAGAGCTAGAAGGTACTTTGGAGAGGTAAATTCAACTAGACTTTTTGAAGTATATTTTAAAGTCACTCTTCTTTCTTGTATTTTGACAGTAATTTTTGTCATAGGTCAGATATTTAAAATAAATCAATTTTCGTGCCAGTAAGCAGAAAATGAGTTAGTTTATGTAAGCTTTACCACAGTGTTCTTCATTAAAGTGAACAGAATGGCTCTTTCAATACTGATTCTTCATGTACATATACTACAATACAGGCAGAATACTGACACCACATCAGTAAAATTCAGGCCTGTATAACTGTCACCATGATGTTTGTCTGGTGTCCTTTAGAAATACAAGCAGTTGAATGATATAGATAGAGACAAAGCTAAACATTGAATTGAAAGAAGGTGAAACATTTAGATTGCTTATTTATAATGTGCTTTTTTAATATTTTGATAGTAATGTTTTGGTAACAGCACTGTGTTCCATGACTGCTTTTTGACATCCTCATTACCCTGTTACTGACTTTTCCACTAGGAAATGTGTAAATGTGCTTTTGTTACAGGTGGCTGATATATTATCTTGCTACTTTGAAGAGTTAAAATTAATTTCTATACTTGTAGCCATCCATCTTGGTGACTATTTTGTGTTCTGCAACTGTGAGCTGCAGAAGGGAGAGCAGCTTTTCCTCAGCACTGCTCCTTTCTATTCTTACTGACAGGGATTTTGTCTGCGATGTCTCTTTGGCATCAGGGTTCCTGTTCTGCCCTGAAAGCCAGGAGCTGTGCAGGGTGCAGTGAGGAGCCAAGCCTGTTTACATGGGGCTGGGAAGCTCTGCGAGGGCAGTTCTGTGCCTGGCTGTGAAATGTGCTTCACTCTGACAACCACATCAGAGCTTTTCCTTTCTCATCTTTGCTAAATAAAAGTTTTAGCCTCCTCCTGGTTTCAGGCAGCCTTTGGCAAACAACTGTTTTTTATTTGTGGTTTTCTGCTGGTTCTGACTTAGGGCGCTCTTTATTGCTGTGTGGTTCTAGCAATCAAATTTCAATTTGTTCTCTTGGCAAATGCGTAAGGCACAAGAGAAATTTTCTGTATATCTCAACAGAAATATGTTGTTTTTCCTTTATTTCTTAAACCCTTGGCATGATTTTTCTGTATCTGCAAACTTGAGTGTTTCCCATATATGCTCTGTGTGTATATGTTGATTGAGTTTATCTTTTTGGTTGCCATAAATTATATTTTTGTGTCTTGCACCACTTAGCAATGACGAGCATTGTTTTACTTTGGTTTAAGCTCCGTTTGTTCTTAAGAGAGAGGTTATAAAACCCATTTACAAACCCTGAGGTAGAGAAGGATGATTATCAAAGAACACACGAAATTTTAGAGGTTGATGAGACAGTCTGTATGTCTGTTAGGAAAGGATTGCAGCATATAATATGTGCTCTTCTCCTGTGATGTCCACATTCCTACCAGAAAAGATGGCATCTTCTGCGATGTTGTTTGGTCTTCAGTAAAAAATGTGGATCTTTACTGCCTGTCTTTTAATACAGAAAGGAATTAATCCTGTTGGTCTTAATGGCTGGGACCCCTTTATGTCCCAAATTTGTAAAGACTATTGCACTCACATACAGCACATTGCTCCATTAAGTAAGGAGCCATTGTAAAAACATTTGTAGAATGTGGATCTTTTATTTGAGGATCAATAAGGGTTGATATTTTTATAGCTGTTTTTGCAGATTTTTCAAGCCATATTTTGCAGGATTGGAGGAAGATTGTGAAATTGCTTAGAAAGAGCATGCTCAGAGTAAACATCGCAACACACTTGGGTTATCCACATTAATAGAAATATTTCACAGATTGAAGAGACCTCAGCATCATGTAACAGCAATGATATGCTACATTCCAAGATCCCAAGGCATGTTACAGTCATTAATTAACTGTCAACAATAGCTTCCTTTGATGACAAGTGGTGTTTCCTCCTGCTGAGGCATGGAGGATTAGATGCCTGTCTCCAAGCAAAGCATACTGCTCTTAAAAGATACTTTTATAAGTGGCCTATGCTTTTCCATTTTAATTCACTTTCATGTAAGGGTGTATATCACATCACCTCATCGTGTGTTTAATTGCTTAATTGCATCCTCCTCTTCCTCTGCTTTGATGCTAGTGGAGGAGTAAATAGCTTTGCTCAGAGGGCAGACAGATATTCTGCTGGTGAGTGAAAATTCAGTACGATGTTATTTAAACAAACCTGAAAGCAGGCACTCTTGTAAGGAGTGAATTTTCATAGAAAATGCAACTTTTCTCTTGTAAGATTGTAGTAGCTTTTAGCCTAAAGGAAGGATGTCAACTCAAGTGGAAGAAGAGAATGTAAAATAAAAAAACCCAACTGACGAAGGTTTTGTTGGGAAGGGAAGAGAAAGATGATGTTCCTTTCTCCCAGCATACTGTTATGCTGTCTTCTGTCCCATGTGGCCCCAAGTCTAGTCCATCTTCCTGTGCAACTGAAAGTTTAACTAAACAGACAAGATGTCATATACTGGATGTAGTTCTCAGCATAACTCAGGCTGATCTCACAAGCAGGAAGGGGCCAACACTGTACAGCAAGAGGGAAATCCACTGCAGTTCCCCATTCCCTCCTCTCTGCAGAGCACAGATGGTTCTCATGATTTACTTATTTTAATGGGCCTTCATGGGATGCAGAAGGAATGTTCCAGCTGAGGAAAGCCAGTGTAGTAACACCATGAATCAGTGTGCCAGACTGATCTGTTCGCTTCCCAGGAAAAAAAAAAAATAAAATGCAATCAGTAAGTTGTTCTGGTTTAGGCTGGATAAAACAACGGCTGCTCCAGGGGCTGATAAAGTCTGCAGGCCTCTTTAAAAGGCCTGTTTGAAATTTTTTTTTCTCAAATTATGTGCAAATACTCCCTGTGAGCTCCCAGTCCCACCCTTCTGTCCAGTGCTGAGCCCTGTGCTGTTATGCAATGCAACCTTTGAAAATGGCACTCTGTTCTTAGCAGACACCAACCTGGATGTCAGAGGGCCAGGGTGGGCTTGTTTTTCCTGTCCTTGTAGCTGTTTGTAAACAAATTACTCTGAAAACTGCCTGTTCTGTGGGGGAATGATATGAAGGATGAGTTGTTGTTGTTGTTGCTGCCTTGCCTTCCTTTTTTTTTTTTTCTTCCCCCTAATCAGAACCAATCAGTAAGCTCTCATTTTTGATTCAGGTTTTCATGAGAACTGGTTTTGTAATGTGTTGGTCTTAGTAAAGGATGCCTTTGCTGAATAGTCTGATGCCAACTGACTTGTTCATCAGAGTGAAGTGCTACATGCACAAAGTGATCCATCTCACATCGTAAGACAGAGGAATGAAGTTTGGAAAGCACAGTTACAAGTCACTGATGTACATATTTAGCTTAGCGAAAACAAAGACAAAAAGAATCCTACTCCATAACAGCAAATAAACTTCAGTTCTCCTTGCGGCAATCAGGAATTAATTTAGTGGATTGGAACTTCAGGAGGAAGTTCCAAGTTGGGTCCAAAGCTAAGGTGGTGATCTAAAAGGTTGTTACAGAAATTCTGTTGCATTTGCAATCTTTTCAAAGCCATTTGTAGTGAGCAGGCAATTTACTTAGGTCCTGTACACTTTCTTCTCTAGAGAATTGAGCTAAGCAACCACTTCCTCACAGAAAGGATGCTCTTTCCTCTCCTTTGTGGCATTTCCCAAATTTGATGAACCAAGTTCCAGAAGAGTCCAGTTTTGAAAAGAAGATACATAGAAACAATCAAAACTAGGTGTGTGTTGGAGGTGGCAGGGGAAATAAAGTTATCTTGTGTTTGGGACTCTAAAATGAAGTGTTTCAGCTTCTGCTCTGACCCCGGGAGCTCATGATGTAAAATCTTTACATATAATTTAGAACATAAATCGGGAGCTTTTGGCTCTTGAAAGTTTGGTTTGGCTGGGACTGGATCGTTCTGTCCCCTGGAGGGACCATGCTTCCTCCACCTCAAGGCTGAGGGAGTGGGAATGTTATGGCAGGTTTGCAGGCTTACAGTGCAGTTCAACACTTGCACTTGTTTTCATGTAATACATTACCTTTACAAAAACAGCAAAGCCTTTACTTCCTTTTTCATCACATCTGGCTCATAACAGCATAGTTCTTTTTTTTTTCATGGAGAAAAATATTTTAAAAGCCTCTTAGGTACAGAATGGGGAGGGAGAATGAGGAGAGAGAGGCATGAATACTTCACCAGAAACTAATGACCGGTTCTTTTCCCTCAAAATTTTAAAGGAGAATGTGTGTGTGTCTTCACTCTTAGTTTCTGCAGAACACAACTGGGGGAAATCAGGTTTGTTTCAGCCCTAGCAAGGCTTTGGTGTGGCAGTGGTCTGGCAAGATGTTTAGGATGAGATTCCCAGGAACACTAAAGTGTTGCTAGGTAGCACTACAGACGTTACTGGGGCTTGTTCTTAGCATGCCTCAGGTGTCTGTTGTCTGAAGGTGGTGTTACGTTTTTGTCTCAAGGACCTGTTACCCTTATGGTGTTTTGTTCTTGCTGTGCTCAAGGTGTCTTCCCAGGAGCTTTCTAACTCTTCATGTTTGGTGCTGTCTGTATCTTCAGCATTAAAATACTGAGAACAGTCATCATTTTTATGGCTTTCTCTAGTCCCCACAGTTAAATCTGTTCCCGATCATAAATGCCTGCTTTGCATGTGAGAGACTAGAACCTGCTGACCTCTCCGAAGTTGTCATATCTTATCTTTTCCTTGCCCAATAAAAGCTCTGCTTCCTTTCTCTTTTTCTACCAAGAGATGTTTCTACCCTTTCCTTAGTACCTCTTGCTGACTATCTGAAGTTTTTCCTGCCCAGAGTTATCTCCAAGCTTATCTGATTGCTGATTGCTTATTGCTGATTTGTCCTTTACACCGCGGGGGGGCTATCAAGGTGCATAATCTATTACCCACTTTTCCCCGTAGCAACCTGTCTTGTAATGATGATGACTGGGAGATGAAGGGTTAAAACAGCTGAGAAAGAAGTCAAGTTATTTAGTTAAATGGAAAAAGGCATTATAAGTATGATGTATGTAACGTTTCTGTACGAGAAGATGTAAAATGTTCATTTTCTTCTGCCCAAAATCTTTTTAGTTAAACATTATTTTTAAAATAATGCTAATTTTAGACTTCTAAATACTTACGAGGAATGGGAGTGAAGCAATTTTTTTTGGTTTCAGACTTTAAAAGATCATTACTTGTGTCTCTTGCATGAAAAGAAGTTTCATGTGCAACTCTGGGAGATTTTCATAATTACATTCATGCTTGATTTTTCTCTTGAGTTCTTGAGAATGGGGAATATATGATCACATGAATCTAGGAGGTTAAAAAAAAGGACAGATGAATTTAAATGAAGGGCCAGTACAGAAAGAGAGTCAACACTGAAGCGCGTGAATAATTAACAGCTCTTGTTGATATTAACCTCAGCTTACAGACTCCAACAAATCTGTTCAGCATCCATGTGTGTTTTGTTTGTGGTGGGGGGCTGCTCCCCGTCCTGAAATTTTATGCAGTCCTAGACTTTAATGCAAGGAGTTTGGGTCCTTATTCTTGATTCCCAAATCTTAAACCTAAACATGAATTATCTTAATGAGTCACCAGTCTCCTTTTTCCAGATAATTCTGTAATTTTTGGGCTCATTTTTACCCTCTTCTTTGTATGTATACAGACAACTGGTTCTACTGCATTTTGATGCTTTTTAAATATTCACAGTGAAATTTGTGTAGAGCTGTGGGTTTTAAATTGGTCTAAATATAGTGAACATTTTCCTATATGTTTTTGATTGACTCAGTGAAGTATTTAAAATCTGTTTTGAAATAAAAGCCTCAGTTATTTATATGATTGGTGATAAGGTAAAGACAACTGTAAGGCATAAATTAGCAAAAGATTGTCTGCACTGGTTTCAACTGAAATCGTTGTGCTGATGTGGGAGAGCAGACATGTATCTAAGAAGTGAAGTATTCTAGAAGAGTTTTGGATGTAATAGAACAGTTTTGGAAAACTGTATTTGCTGCTTTGAAGGGGAAAGAACTGTGCTATCAAATAATGGAAGGAAGAACCTATTTATCCTATCCTGGTTTCTTGCTGAAGTTGATTTCCGAAAGATGTTCATAGATTCTTCTGCAGTGGAAAATTCTTCCATTCCTCTACATTATGAAGAACAGATCACTTGGAAGGTTATATGAAGAAAAATATTTCTATGACTAGACTTGTTCTGACATTTCCTTATTCAGTCATTTAAAAGCATTGCTCCACTTTTGCATGACTGTGATCCTGATGAAACCTCTTTGTACCTTCAGCTCTCTGCTCATGTTTCAGAATACCTGTTAATTTGGTTTTCCATAACATGGAGCAATATTTGGTTTAAGATGCACTCACCAACATTTCTCTTCTGTAAAGCATTAAGGATGTGATTTTCTTTTTGTGCTTTCTGGAGATAAAACTTTTCTCTTAAAACAAATCAACAGAAATAATATCAGCTATAATAAAGTTGTTTGGTGGCCCATCTGAGCTTTGGTTTTTGCACTTGTGTAATTCTAGCACTAGATGCAGAGCAGTGACAGATGCTGAGCAAACAAATCAGTGTGA
Organism: Corvus brachyrhynchos; assembly: GCF_000691975.1. Taxonomy (NCBI): domain Eukaryota; kingdom Metazoa; phylum Chordata; class Aves; order Passeriformes; family Corvidae; genus Corvus; species Corvus brachyrhynchos. The sequence goes on along the minus strand of NW_008238447.1, from coordinate 1,876,985 downwards.
CTCCTCTTCCGACAAAAACCTGATGATGTGTGTTCAAAGGCATTGTGAAATTTGTGGTTGTGCAGATCTGTGTCAGGGACACCCCTGCAGCTCAGTCTGGTCTCCAGCTTGGTGCCAAAGCAATGCATGTAGACATTGATTCCTGTGCTCTTAACCCTTTCTTTTGAGCAGTGCTTGGTATTTCTGGCTAAAACTTTGAAATGTCTACTACTGAATGCTCTATTTCCCTAGCAGCAGATTGTTTTTTTAAAAAACAAGTTTTACTAGTGATTTACTTACTCAGCTGAATGCTAAAAACATTTAATTATAGAGGAAGTAACAAAGTAGGTTTAGGCGCCTCCATGCAACTTACTTTCCAGAATGTTTTTCCCCATGTATTCTAACTTAAAGGGGGGAAAAATGACTCAAAGGCTAGCTTGGCCTAAGGAACAAAAGTGCATCTTGCACTGCTGAGAGTTACTCATAAATTTACATCATCATTTGATCTCTCTCTGCTTGGCTTAATTAAAACACTGGAATGTTTGTTCAGTAGATAAGAACATTACTGGGAGTTATTTAAATTAGGAAGTACTCTGCTTATTGTCATTAAGTGCCTTCTCCCAGCTCTCCTCCCCTACTCCTCACAGCATGTAGGAATAAGTGATATATGACTATAGAATAATAACAGTTAAGTCACAGATGGTTGAAGGTAAAGCCTTTAAGTGAATGCTGAATCTCTTTGCTGTTCATGTTAAAAGTGGCGTGGGGGTGTTTCTTTTCTTTTTTTAAAAAACCCACTTCCGTCTCTTTTATCTGAAACTTTGGGTCTGACACGAGCAAGACATTTTTTGTAGAGGAAAATCAACGTGGAGTTATAGATTGTCTAAAAAACATGTTAAAATGTAGTAGTAGTAATTGGAATAGGCTGAATAATATTAAAATGTTCCATCTAGTATTTGGGTTGTTGTTGTTACCATTTGCTTTCCAGAGTATTTTTTTAATTTGATTTTTTTTCCATTTCCTTTGTTTGAAATATTCAGCAAGTGTTTCTATTTTTCAGTTTCTTAGATTTTACTGTTGCAACTGTGGAATTTATTTTGGCCTTTTAGATATGAATGACTTGATATTTTCCCTGTCCTTGTAAGGCATCCAGTTGCTCAACCTCTGTGAAGGAAAACATCGTTTAATGTGTCCTGATCACCACCAAGTGTAATGGGAAAAGACTGCTATATCACTTTCTTTCATTTTGTGAGTTCTTTTAAAATTTAATTTGAAAGAAAAAATACAGATTGGAAAGGCTTCCTACATGCCATAAGGGATCCTTTGTCTCAAGAGGTTAACAGGTTTATGGAAATGTCTGCTGTTTACAAAATGTGCAGAGCCTGGGGACCAAATATTTAAGGTTTCTGCCATACTCCATACCTGGTGGCTTGGAGTAAACCAAAGGCTACAATTTAATTCATTGGTGTGAGTTTTGTGAATTCAAACCTGATTTGTAAAAATCCACTGTTCTTACCAAGGTTGGCTGTCTAAAGTATCTCATAATCCAGACATTTTCTGGAAGACATGTTTTTATTAATCTGTATTGCTGTCTAGTGAAAAGCATATTGACAGCAGTGAAATACAGATCTGTTCCAAGTAGCCAGAGGTGGGGGGACGTTTGTCAACATTTTCCATTACTCTTCTGCTTGTTATGTTCAAGATCAGTACTTGTACAGGATCTGGTATCTCAGCTGCGCTCCTCAGGCCTTTGCTGAGTTGTCTGTATGCCCCTCACTTTTACAGCTTGTTCATCCCCACTGTCAGGTCACCATATTTTGGTGCATTATTTCACATTCTCCAGGGTTGCTATCTCCCTTAGGAAGGTAGGTTGCTCTCCATTGCCCATGTGGTCCTCAATAATTTATCTGCATTTGGTCAGAGAGCAGTAAATGCGGGTGGCAGAGGTGTCAGGTGACAGTCATATCATTTGGGAACCAGGGCAAGGAGCCGGATGGCTTTGAACATGGGCTGTTCAAGAAGCCAGTCACCACCCAAGAATCACTTGTATTAAGTATACAGAAGAGTTTTCTCATATTTAAATGCTGTGTTTATCCAGTGAAAGTTTCTGAGGGTCTTTTCTGGAAGAGAAAAGGGCCAAGCAGGATAACAAGCAGTGAGCAGTGCAGATTAGTGCAGCAGCCTCTGTGCCTGTAAGGACTTTGAGATGGCTCATTTCTCAGCTTTTCCTCACCCTGAAAGTCGCATGAACTCCTGCTTTCATCCTGCTATTTTTCCCATTCCATCATCATGTATGCTGGATAATACCGCACTGTTTCCAGTGGCTTTATTTTCACCAAAGGTTTTCTCTTTTTCTTGGTTTGAATTGTGTTTCAGCACTGCAAGGCTGTGTAGTGCCATTCATGAAGTAGAGAGGGGGAGGATGAGGGAGGAGAAAAGCTGTGCAGGTGTAGAAGCACAGGGAGATTACTCCAGACAGCAAGAGCTGCAGAGGAGTTGGCTCAAGCAGCCGGAGCACCGAGGTTATGCAGAGAGCTGAGAAGGCAGCCAGTTTGAGACGAGTGCAAGTTTGCAGCAGGGGAATAGAGAGAGAGCAGATCCACAAAGTATGTTGGATTAAGTCCATAGGGAGCTTTACAAACCAAGAAAGATATTACTTATGCTGGGTCAGGTTTCTTTCCACGCAGATGTTTTGTTAGCTCTTGCACTGTCATTATGTTGGACCTCTTCAGTGTGACTAATATTGCACAAGTTTCAGATCTTTTCGTCTCCATGAATACTCAAATGCAAGGAATAAACCTTGAAAAGCTTTCCCTATTGCTTCTCCTTCTACTACCCTGAAGTAAAATCAATTTCCCTACTGGATTTTAAAAGATTAAATAGGGAGTGAGTGTGCTTTCATGTGCAAATCAAAATTAACTTACGTGCTTTGCATTTCCAAGTACAGAACTGTAAAAAAATCAAGGTGTTTGTTTTTATGCCCCCTTGTATAACACAGAAAGTGGTTTCTGAATTTCCTTGCTGTTTTCTGTGATTGCTGCTTTAACTATTCTATGAAATAAAGGGCTAGGAAGAGACTGTGGACATGACTATGTAAACTTTATGATAACGCCTCATAAATGCCAGCTCTGTGAAAAAACAGAGTTTTTCTGCTTCCAGTGTTTCTGCTTCCTGTGTTTCTCTGTCATTCCCTTCTCTCCTAGCAACAGCTAATTTGGGAAGTGGCTTTTGATGCTCTACAGTATTTAGACAATGTGTATCCAATGCCATGATCAGACCTGGCTTACTGTAACTAGCCAGAGTTGCAAGCATATGGTGATGTCCGCAAGGAATTAAACCAAAGCTTCGAGGACTGGGCAGAGCCTTTCCAGAAGAGCAAGGATCTGTCAACAGAATTGTAGCCCATATGTAATTCCTACAAATCTGTGAGCGGGAAATGCCAATGCTTATTAGACCATGCATTAAATATCATTGAACAGATGTTCAGAGAGCCTTTCATTCATAGTGCTGTTAGCAATGAATGGGGTATTATGCTCCCATTCTAAATTTTTAAGTCAAGTGTAAAGATATGCTTGAAAAGGAGAAATAGTGTTAAGTGCACCCTGCCGCCATTCATGTTCAAAGACAGTGGGTTTTTTCCTCCAGTATCTAAAATTATTTACACTGGAAATAAGTACTTAACAATACAGTCTCAAGTTGTACAGAATATGAAACTACACAGTGAGTATTGTTTGTTTGATAAAATATATGTACCTTTCTCATCTGGCAGAGAGAATTTTTCTGAAAGAACAGTTTGTGAGCTCTAGCCTTACCGTTTCCCAAGGGCTGTGTTATCTTTGTTTTCAGGGTTCCTTCAATATATATGTGTTTTAATCATGTTGCTTTTAAAGAGCTTAGAAGGCTGCAGAAAAAATTAAGTGTGCTATTTTCCTAAATCGTGTTCAGAAGACTTTCATTACTCTCCTCCACTTCCTTTTCCTCTCAGTTCTCTCCCTGTTTTACACCAATGTGAATTACTTTCAGGAGTTTCCCGTCACTCTCTTCTGATTATAGAAGAGTCTCGGCTGTCTGACTTAACCTTATCCTCGTGCTTATTGAGCTCAGCTTGTATGAAAGGATTGCACTTGAGATTCCTGGTAAAGGTCACACAGGAGGACTGTAATTTTCTCATGGGTGCCCTGACAAAAGCCTGGGTTTGTGCATCTCAGGTCTTAGCCTGTTTGTATCTTTGTTGACATTAAGATGTACAGATAAATTTATCACGTTATGTGTGAGCTTCTTGGCCTCTCTCAACGATGGTGGTCTGGGTTTTACAAGAAAAAATAATGTTTAGGGTTTGTTGGTTTTTGGGAGGTTTTTTGGTTTTTTTAAAAAAGAGAGAGAAAAGCAGAAGTGTCGGAAAGGAGGAAGATACAGCATTCTTGAAACTACATCCAAATTTTAGGGCTTAGGAAAAGATGTTCCCAGACACTAAAGAGTACCATATCTGCCTGTCAGGGAGCTCTTGGAACATCCTCTTAGACATCTGATACCAGCTGGGGGACACTGAGCTGAAACAGCAATGAACTGTTCAGGGGCTTGCCCATGCTGGAAGTGTGACTTCCAGAAGGAGAAACTTAGCATTTAAAGATATCCCTTTTTTTGGTTTAATTTACCAGTAGCCAAAGAATGGTGTGAAATGTCTGTATTTTGGACCTCAGTGAAAAGAAAAGAATACATTAAGAGAAAAGTGTAATTTTGAGGTGCCTTCATTCATCTGCCACCATTTCATATTCCTGTCTAGGTTTTATATCCTGCCTCCTCTTGGACTTAAGTGTGTTTTGTAAAGGGAGAGTGTTAAATCAACAGCAGGTAACGTAGAAGGAATTTATGCGGGCTTGCATTTTATTCCTTTTTTTGGTTTAATTTGGTTGACTTTCACGCTGTTTTTATCTAAGTCACAAAGACTTTTGATATCCCTTTCTAAATCATTGTGGTTGTGCTTATTCTTATTGGGTCTTTGAAGAATTAAGAGATACATGAAGTTACTACTCCAAAGATCCCTTCCAACCTCAGTTACTCTATGCTTATAAAATATTTTAATTAAAGATTAATGTGGGGTTTTTTTAGCTTCCCTCTCAGTAGTTTCACTGTCCAACAGTTTTGAGAGAAGTTGTTTTGGAACTCAAGATAAGCTGTCTTTTCATGTTCCCCAGGGTTTTGTATGTTGGCATCAGCAGCTTTGTGGGCATCATCTGGGAGTGACATCTTTAAGGCTTCAGGGGCATCTTAGAAACATTTGCTGACTTGTGCAAAGAAAAGTATGGTTAGTGGAGTAGCGTGTCCCTTCTGTCACCCCATCACGAATATTTAAGAAAATGAAGAAGACTAACATGATTTGAGTATTTTCAGCCAAGGAATTAAAGACGACAATAGGATGAACTCTAGAAATACCAAATAAGCTAGGTAAAGAATTTCTCAGGCCTTATTTCAAAACAGAATTTGTCACTTATGCTTAAATGTTAAATTATGTTTCACTTTTTAAAGATTAATAGAAATATATGCTAGCCAAAAATGACATAAAGAACTTTATTTTGAGAAGAACCTGCTCTTGGGGTTATTTTGAAATGTTGCTGTTTCTTGGCCTAAGATGATTTCTGCTCCCCCCATTTCCCTTCTTCATTTTTACTGAACCACGAAGCCAGAGAATTTCATTACTCATTTAGCTCAGCTTTCAAGCTTTCAGCATGCTTATGTTAACCATATAATTGGGCATTTCAGAATGCTGACCAGATTAATTGATCACTTAAAATATTATCCTCTTTCAACTACAATTTACATTAAACTTAGCACTCAGAAATAATGTACTGTTTCCTGAGACTGTTTCATTTGAGATTGAAAGTGCTTTGGAGAAAGTACACTTGATTGGGAAGGAAGGAGGGAATCACAAGGGCAGGATAACAGGATAACAAATAACCATCTGGATCATCTTGCTTTCAGTATCCAGTCATCTCAAAAATCTAAGGTCTGGAAAGGACATGTGGTGTGATCTGTTCCAATTCTTCCCTGTCATGGTCAAGCGTGTTATGCATTCCTCTTTATAAACCAAACAAGTTTCTAATTCCTGACTTTCTGAAAAAGCATGGAAATCTGCTAGCATTACAATGCTTTTAGTCTTTCCTTGGAACTTTCCTTGAAACTGGATTACTTTTAGCTTCAATAAGAATTTTTATTTGGCAATGGCTACTCCTAATCTTTTCATCTGTATTTGGTTGATGCTTTGCTGGGAGGTACTCATCAGGCTATGTGTTAAATCCCACTAATTTGTCTTACACCAGCAGAAATTGCTATGGCTTTGTCTGTTTCCTATTATTTCAGAGTAATGGCTTTTTTTTTAAGGTCTGTTTTATGTTCATTCTGTTGCAAATTCAATGGAAAGAATGTCTCAGGGCAAAGGGGGAAAGCATGTCAAATAGCAGGAATAATGGAGAGCACGGTCTCAAATGGGGACACTGGTGGTCTTAAACGTGACTAACAGCTTCTTGCTTTTATTTTGATAAATCCATTAAAAAGTCAGTCCTGCTCTAAAGGGACACAAAAAGATGCCAGCTGACTGGGCTGTCCTTGCAATGCGTGAACGGGCTGGTGCAGGTTCCGGCTGTGTGCCTCTCTCCAGACAGGGCTCTCCCTGCCGCCTCTCCAGCCGAGCCTCTGGCAGCCACTTGCGGCAGGAGTGACCCCGGGCCAGACTCCACCAAGTCCCCGGAGTGCCAAAGCCTTGAAGGCTGAATCTAAACAACAACCACAGCCCATGTAAATGTAACAAAGAGAGCTTGAAAATCTTCCCTAAGAGTTTTCAAATGGCTCATGGACTGGTCCAAATGTGCTCTTGATGCAATGATACTGGAACTGGGAATTTTGAACCACCAGGGTGTTGCTACCACTGCTTGTAAAGCATGTGTTAGATAAAGTGGGATGATGATAAGGGTCCACAGCCTTTTTATACTGCTAGGGATGACTGATCCCAGTTCTACCTATGTGGAAGTGTGGTGTAGAAAAGTATTTTTTAAAATGTGGAATTTCCTTAGAGGATTTTGTCCTAGAGCTGCTAGACAGAGAAGACAAATTTTTCATATGTAGGCCAGCAACAGTAATGGTTTGTGTCTATTCACTGACTCAAAGAGTAAGATGAAATTGAATGCATTATACATTTTACTGTTTACTTCCTAACTGCCGTGTTTTGCCTGGGTGTAGGTTCTTCTTTTGAAGACTAAAGTTAGGTAACCAGTTGTTGCTGAATATACATGCTGCTCATCTATCCTGTCTCTGTTCTCAGCACTTCAGTTGTAATTTGTGGGGTTTGCATTAGGGAAATGGGGTTCATTTAAATAGCAAAGGTAGCAAATGAATTTGGAGTGGATCTGTGGGTGTTTGAAAGATACCCCAAAGAGGCTGGAGAAGTAGCCATGGCAATCTAAGGATGCAAAAGGACTTGTGTGTGCTAGAGGCAGCCCGGTTTGTATGGTTGCTTGGGGTTTTCATTAAACACCTGCTCTGCATCAGATCATCCTATTTAAAAAAATGGGGGTTCAGCTCCTTTCTCTGTATCTGGAGCATGGTGGAAGTGCTTTGCTTCTAAAAGTAGATAGTTATGTCTGTTGGAAAAGCAGTTTAGAAACCTCTTCTGGAACCTTCTGGTATGAAGATACTTTAAAATTTAACTAGTTCTTACATTTGCATGTCTGAATGACTGCCTTAAGTTTTCAAAAAGGAGGGAAAGAAAAATGAGGAGACCTGTTTCTGAGGTCTGTGGTCTAAATGAGGGGAATATTTGAATGGAGCTCAATAATGTGAGCCTTAAGTTTGTAGCCAACACCTTCTTCTGTCAGTCCAGAATAGGAAAATATGGCACCATTATTCTCTGTGTTGTCTGTGCAGTTCAGATATAGCTGAAAACAAGTTGCTCCCTTCACCCTTGAGTCCACACAGGGCTCTGTATAACATAGAATTTGTGTGTGTATTCTGGCAAATTTATGAGTGAATCTCCTAAAGCTGGCTACTGCTGCTCTGCTGTGTAAATGCAGTAGTCCATTTTATAAAGGAATGATTTGTGCCTGCATACATGAGAACAGAATTGACCTCACAATTGGCATTGAGCCCTGATTCTGGTTACTTGTGCTCCCCTCCCCTGCTTATCTTCTCCCTTCCAGGACTTCTCTCAGTGGTACTTTTGGGTTCCCCTGTTCTGGGACTACTTGAACACCTAATTTTTGCAGGCTTACACACAATTTATTTCTGTGTATAAGAAATACACTGGGAAAGCACTGAGGCAATTTTTGTCCTAGCCTTTGTTCCTGAGAGGTGTTTGGGAGAGGATTGTCAAAAAAGAAAAAGATTGGTTTTACTGATATTCACTAGAACTCGTAATAATTTCTAGGCTTTCATTTGGGGCCAAATGTGAGCACATCTTTTATTTCTTTTTTGGCTAGCAGGGCAAAGTGTGTGTTTGGAAAAGGCTTCAGGTTGCACTGAGGAAGCTGCTTGGACCACTGGCTTCCACAGATGGAACTTCTTACCAGATACTCACCCCTGCTCTGTGATCCTCCTTAAAAGGTTTTTGTACATTAATGGCCAGCATTTCCATAGCAGTTTTTTAAATCTCTTGTGTAAAGTTGAGAGATAACGCAGCAGATATGATAAGCTGCATTGCCTTCCTCCACCATCCTGCAATAATATTGATTGGAATACCAAAAAGCTCTTCATTGATAAAATCTTTCCTGAGCAGGGGTCAGTTGTCCATTTCCTGAGCCATCCATAGCTCTGTAGAGAATATTTTTCTCAGGAACACTCCTTTCTTTTTGTTGTATTCTATTTTCTATACGCTGTCCCTGGATTATTTCCAGGGAAGGAAAGAAGCCACCAACATGAACAAACCAAACCCACCAAACCTCACCACACCTCTGGTACTGCTGTAGCATCTGTTCTCAGACCCAGATGTAAGTACCTCTGTAGGGGATGATTATTGTACTGTTTCCATACACCAACATGCCAAAGATCCAGTTTCCTCCTCTTGTAAACTGTCTTAGACCTCCAGTAGCTTTAGGGTCATCTTGCGTGATTAAGGACAGCAGAATTTGATCTTGGCTTGTGCTTGTGCATCTGTAACTTTTTAATCTGGAAACACATTTTAGTCATTTTAGAGTGCATTTTAGAGTCATTTTAGTCTTGCAAACAAATACTTTCCTACTTCCATCACTTACAAGGTTTATTTGAACTAAATTCTATTACACCAAATAAATATAAACAGTACTTCTGCATAATACTCTTATCTTGCATTCCAAAACACTTCACAAACCTCAAATTCTCAAGTTTGTATTTCTTAGAATAACCAAAGGCCGGGAAACAGTGGAGTATGGTTTGAAGTCTTTCTATAATTATATGCAAAGCTGGCATCCATGCTGCTCCACTGTCAGCAGGATAGTGAGCCTGGAGTCTGAGAAAGAGAAGTGCTAGAGAGATAAGTCATGTTTAGGAGAATGGGAGGACTCTGAGAAACAGGATATGACACAGAGGCCATGGGAAAAAGTAAAACCTCCTCCTTTGCCACAAACCCAGATGCCTGCAGTAAAGCTGGGCTTTACTTTTCAGACTACAGCATCAGAGGCCTTGGTGGGGGGGCTCCAGAATAGCTATAAAGGGCAGCTGGTACTGGGGGGGCCTCATAAGAGCACACTCAGGTGTATGGGTGACACTGAGTATATCATGAATCTGAAGACAAATAATTGTTATTAATGTTTGGCAAAAGCAGCTGCTCGTAGAAGCCAGGACAGTCACAAAAAAATGAGTAATTTTATGCTGAGAGAAGATTGGGGCTTGGAACAAAACACTGGGGATCTAAGGAGGAGCCCTTAGTGTTGCTAATAAATATCCACTTAGGCAGATTTGTCACTCATGTCTCTGAAAGTTTTGTGGCTGGATGAAAAAAATGTGCTTTTATTTCTTGAGCAGCTGTTATTTTAAACGGGTACAGCTGTACCACAGTGTCCATTGACACCAATTGCTTTGTGATTTAGGGTATTGGTTGAAGTCAACCAAGTAGAAAGATTTTTTTTTTCTTTGTTAAACTGAGGAAAATCTCGTGAAATAGCTCAAGTTTGTCAGACTGGAGCAGGCACAACTGCAGTGTTTCTGTTACATTACTGTGAAAGCTTTTGAGGGACATGGAAGTCGATGACCATTTGCTGTCAGCTGAAGCACAGCTTTGCTGGAGCTGCCTCTGTTTGCTCCAGCGAGGGCATGACCTGCCACATGCAACGTGGAAGTCATCTGAAAGATTTCCTATGGCAAGAACAACATTGCAGTTATGTAATGAAGCTTTATTGTTAGAAGTATGTGAAAACAGGAGCTGTGAACTTGCAGGCAATTCTGAGCTGAAATTTTTCCATATTCTCACTCCAAAAGGTTTTTTTGGAAAGTTTAATGGAATGCTGTTTGGCACTTTTTTGATGGGAGTGAGTGTTCATGTCTGAAGAAGACTTTTTTTTTTAGTTATCCCATTCTAACAGTGAATCTCCTAAATTCAAAACATTAGGAGAGTAAGAGTTTTAATCTTGGCTCTGCTGATTTGCTCAGTAGGCCTGGAGAAGGCCTTCTGTTTTTCTGCTGTAGACATAAACTATTAAATGTCTACAACAAGATTTTATGATAAGGTATTTCAATCTTTTATAGGTAATACTGGAGTTTTAAACAATCATCTTAAGGACTTTTTGCAAAAGCAAAAATCAGGGAGACATTGCTGCTACTCAGCTTATGTCAAAACAGAGGTGAAATATCAGGAGGTGGAGTTTGTTGAGGGAGGTTACTTTTTTAATGTAGATGACTACAATTTCTTCAAGATAAGCAACTCCTATAATTATGGATGCCAATTATTTTGTGTACTGTTTTTAAATATCTAATTTTTTGAGTAAATAATAGAGGTAATGGCATTGCAAATAAAGCCATACCATTGCACTGTTTTCCTTGAATGAAGATGCCTAATTAATTTCCCTTTCCTCATCCAGAAAGCAAACAAAAGGCTGGTTTTTAACCTGTTAAACAGTTTTAGTTGCCCTGGAGAGAATGGTAAAGGTCTTAAATTTCTATCTGTTTCTTAAATACAGGTGGCCAGTAAAGAGAGGGAAATCCAGATTGTGTTTGGAGTTTGGAGACAGTGGAAAAAGGAGCACTGGGAGTGCACTACTAATCAGACAGCAGAGAGTTTATTGTGGCCCTGAGAGAGGCTTCTGAGATGTCACTGGGATTTTTTATTTCATTTTGTTCTCTTTCTTCTGGTGGCTTGTTTCGTTAGGGTTTTTTTGTTTGTTGGTTGGCTGGGCTTTTTGTGGGGGCAGTGTTGACGTTTCTTTTTGTGGCTTTTTAGTTAATATTATGTATTTGAAATTGCCTTTTTTTTTAGTCCCTTAGACTGTGCTTTTGGGAAGTTGTGGGGGATTTTCGCTTGGCTTTGTCTGATTTTGTTTAAACTTTTTCACTTTAATTTCTATTTGAAGTAGCATGTATGAAATTTCTTGTACTGTACTAGGCCTTGAAAAGCTGCTTACCAAAAGATTAATATAGATACATTGATTAAAAATTCAGTGTAGACCACTGAAGCCAACTGGAGTTACTTTTGTGTGTTACAGGGCAGAGTCTGCCCTACTGCAGTTCAATGGGTACAAAACACAGCAATCCTTTTTGGAAAGGTCTCGTTTTCCCCCAGCTGTTAATGGTTAGCTTATCTAAAATTCCCAGGAATTACTTGTGGGCTGATTTGAATTCTACTGATAATTATAAAAGCTGGGAATTTTGAGGTCTGCTTGCTTTTTGATTGCATTTATAGTAAGGTGGGAATTTTCCCTTACACAAATATCTTCTCCCTTTTCCCCGAAGAGAACCCCCACCAAAGACAGGTGAAAGTCTTTGGAAATTCAAAATGGCAATGGTTTTTTAATAATTTCACGAAACATTTGATATTTTTGTGACCAACAAGTGACACTGTTTGGGGGTATCTCATACTTTAAAGAATATAACACCTGGAAGACAGAGGCTTTAAATTAATTTGATATGCCTGATTGATTATTCTAGGTAAAGTCAATTATGTGATACTTACCAGGCATCTAGTTAAATCTCATTTTGACTCTGGCCATGGCTAGTGAGGTCTTGGGTCCCACCATATGCCAGAGCTTCTGGCTCCCAAACCAACATTTAATAATTTCTTTCTGCTGCCCTATGGTGTCCTCCTTCAACTGCCTTACCTATTCCCTCACACCTTTTTATTCTTTCCCTTATTACAAGGCAGTTATGGCATTTACTCCTTAGTTTAGTCCTGTATTCTTCTGGATATTTATCCTTCTGTTGCAATCTCACCCGAAGGTTTGTGTAGTTGTTCCAGGTGCCTATAGATGCTCTTTAGCAGTGACTGTACCTGAATTCCATATTCTGTGTGAGCAATCAGGCATTTTTAATTTTTTTTCCCCCTTGCTGTGTGTTGAACAGCTGAACCAATAAATATTTGGGATCCACTGGCATTACTAGTGGATTATAGCAGCCCCATTCAGCTGGACAACAGCTTTTCCACGGTAGCATTGCGTGTTTGGTTAAACAGGTAAACCATGTCTAAGTGCAGAAAAAAAATTGAGTTCACTGTGCATGAGGGCCTGGCAGTCAGGTCTTGGATGAGTTTCTGCTGTTTCTTTTGGGAATGGATGCCACTTGGTTGCTTGTATTCAAGCAACCTGTTTCAATGCAGTCTGTTCTGCAGTGTACGGGAGGGCGTGTCTTTCCTTGTTGCACAAGGAAAGCGCCAAGGTTATGGGGTAGGGTGCCTTAAAACATCCTTGTGTTCTAGTCTTCAGCCAGGAAAAAAGCAGTAAATGTCAAATATATTAGAGAGTAAAAAAATAGAATTGCTAAGAAAAGAAAGCTACTTGTAATTAGAGTCCATAAACCAGTAATAATTCTAAGCATCACAAATGTTTTAATTCGCTGCTCTGACTATAAATCATTTCAGCCACAGCTTGAATTCTTGGAAACTACCTGAATTGTGTCCTAGTGAATATTTGTGACTCAGCAAGAGTATTTTCAGCCTGTTTCTCTTGGGAATATAGAATATTCCCTACTTTCTAGTTGCTGGAACACTGAGTAGACCTGTATCGTAAACAACATATGCTGCTATCATTAATGGTATTTTAGGCAGAAGGCTGTATTGGAAACTTTTCACTTCTGAGAGAGGACAAGAGTGGGAGCCTGGAGGAAACACTGCTGGGCCAGTTGTATGTGGGTTTAAAAATAAAACAATACCAGCAGCACCACCCCCCACCCCAGCCTCTTCCATATCACCATGTATCTGTTTATTTCTAATTGCTCTTTTAAATGACAGCTTCATAAACTGACCTATCCAAAACAAAGGCTATGGAGTTTACTTTGGCCATCTCAAGTAAATTTTCCCAATCTAAACATCAGCAGTGCCTTTCATAAATCAGTCCAATGACGTCGTCTTTTCAATTAGCGAAGCTGGTATTTGTGTTCTGGCCTCAAAAGCTATTTGACCAGTTAATGTTTTCAGGTTTTTTAGTAGTCCAGACTTCTCAACAGTTCTCAGTAACATGCTTGAAGTGGGAACACATTTATCAATAATTGCCACTTTTTAAGTGCAGACAGCAGACAGTGATTAATTGCTAACCTTTTCTGTTGTCTACCAGAAATAACACGCAATGTCTGTGGACTTTAAAATTGTTCATAATACATCTCACAGTTCTTACTGGGGGACACAGGCATCTGCAAATGAATAGGTGTTAGGAAGAGTAGGGAAATAAGAAAAATTATTGGGTGGGTTGTACTTCCAGGAAAGGTAAAATGAGGTAGTGCTAAGAGCTGGGAGTGAATCATCTGTCCACCCGAGTGTGCTAGTTTGTTTTATTTCCCAATAAGTACGTGAAACTTGACTTAAAAGGTTATTTCAAAGAGATTCAACTTCAGTCTTCCTTTCCTGCAGGTTAGAGGGATCAAGCCCATGCTGACAGGGAAGCTGTGTGTAATGTTGGGTTGGGGAACAGTTCAGTTGCAGTATATCCTTTCCTGTAAATGAAAATGCTTCCACTGCGTGAAAGAGGTTTATTCTGATAAGGTTTTTAGCAAAATCCATCAACTGCCAAGAAGCAGTCAAGCAAAGCAACAGTGTTCTTCCTCTTAATCACACCTTCCTCTCCCTATGTGGAAATAACAATAAGGGCTGACATGAGCTGAAACAAGCCAGAAAACGTAGAGCCAAGGCTTAGCTCCTATCCTTAGCTCACCCTAGCAACACATTCACGCATTGCAACACAGATGCTATGTAAGGTCACCTTCTACCATAGTGTCAGCTATGATTGAATTCCCTGAAAGTGAAACCAAAAATTATCTTAAGCACACAAACTATTCCATATGTGTGTGTACGATGTATGGTTTTGTTTATGTTAATGATGAGACTTGGTTATGTCCTTGGCTTGAAATGTGCAAATGCTTGTAAGCTGGCTCTATGAATCTCTTACAGTGTCCTTTGAAACAACCTGAGCTTGGGTTCCCATGATACTATTTCTGTTCTTCAGCTTTCTACACAGAGCAGCCTTTCACCAGA
>NW_008238447.1:1855375-1862324 GCF_000691975.1 Corvus brachyrhynchos | reverse complement strand
TTTTCCACTTCTTTTCCCCCATGATTTCTGAGGCAAGTTAGGAGCCCTGATATTAGCAGTGCTGTTGGGCTGCAGCAGAGACTGAAGGTGCAGCATCAGTAGACACTGAAGCCTGTGTGTAATTTTAAGGGAGGTAATATTCTAAGAGAGCTGGAATGAGTTCTGGAAACGCAGGAAAATGCCATCACCTTTTCTGCTGAGATACTTGCAGGTCTCAGCCTGTTTCAATGGTATGCTTTTTGCTTCCTGCTTGGCCATGAATGTGTGGCTCGCATCATAAAGACTTAGCTGTGAATTGGCTACAGACTTGCTTGAGAATATGGAGACGTCCTGATGTCCTTGATGTCCTGTAGGAAATGTTTTAAATCCTAGGGCTCATGCTTAACAAATTGCTGAGCTGATAATCATCCCCTTTAGCTTGTCTTCAAGCAAGTGAGCAGAATGTGGGAGTGAGCGTCACATCCATTACTGAAACTCATGAGTAGAGTGTGAGTGCTTTTCCTTCATTGCAAATTTCCTGCAATCTTGGGAGAGAAGGAGGAATGCATTAGAGCTGGAGATGTCTGTTAGTCTTGTTGAGACACTTGTGCAGCATCTCTCTGCACTGAGCTTTTTGCCTTGACTCATGGATAGGGTGGTGCTTTAAGTCACAGTTTTGCCCTGACCAGATGGGAGTAATGGTTGTTCTTGTATGGGTTGAGGGCTTTTTCTTTATGATTTTTGCAGCTGACTGGGAGAGTTCCTTCTTGGGGGGTATGTGAGGATATTTTTCTAATATCCAGTCTAAACCTTCCTTGGTGCAACTTGAAGCCATTTCTTCTTCTCTTATCCTTTGTTACCTGGGAGAAGACGCCAACCTCCACCTCACTACAACTTTGTTTCAGGTAGTTGTAGAGAGTGGCAGGGTCCCCTCTAAGCCTCCTTTTTTCCAGGCTAAACAACCCTATCTCCCATAGCTGTTCCTCAAAAGACTTGTTCTCCAGACCCTTCACCAGCTCTGTTGCCCTTCTCTGGACACACTCCAACACCTCAATGTCCTTCGTGTAGTGAGGCACCCAGAACTGAACACACTATTAGAGGTGCGGCAGTGATGATCTCAGTCAAGGGATATTGTTGTGGAAATATTAATTTGGTGGTTTCGGCCCTTGAGGAGAATCTTCATTCCTCATATAACTTGTTCAAGATTACTGGGCTGCAGAGATGCTAAAGTCATCTTGAGAGCAGGCCAGGGGTGGAGTGCTTGCTGATAACCTAATGGCAGCAAATCCTTGTCCAAAGCTTGGTGAGCATTCAGGAATCTGCAAGGAAACAGAAGAATGAATGATTTCTGGAGTGTGTTAAATTCAGTGAGCAGAGGCTGTGTATTTTTTGAGAGGCTGAAAGACCGGATTCATGCATTATCTGGTAACTGTAGCAGATAGCTGGGTTATCAGTTGCACTGTTACGGATTCTGTCTGACCATTTCCTTATCTCCCGAGTGCTACCGGTTGCAGGGCAAGTGCCTTTTTTCATGCTTTATGCAGCAGCTTCTCACATGTCCGAAGGGAAAGCTTTCTCCTTTCACTGCGATCACTTGAGCATGCCAAGGTCAGCACGTGGGAGGAGCAGCGTGTGAGTGTTGAGGTTTGCTCTGTGCTGATAGGAAGAGGCAGCAAAGGGGAAACTGTGTCTCTACAGGCTGGCATTAAAAACATTCTAAAAGGATTGTTTTTACTCAAGCTAAAGCAAAATAATTACAAAGAACACAAAAAGCAGCTTCAGCTCGAGAAGCTGATTTAATGGAATTCAGGGTTTGATGTGTGAGTCTGGGATGAAAGTGGATAAATTGATCCACATGCAGGTGAGGCAAGGTAGCTTGGAATGACTGCATTCCAGCAAAACAGAACAAGGGTGGCTTTCCAGCATGGAAGTGCAAAACTGGTGGCAAATTCATGAGCAGTATGATTTCCTTTGGGCCCTTTTTTTTGAGAGGAAAGGGTTGGCATGGCCGGCACGGATTTCCCAGCCCTACTGTGAATTCTGTGGTAGTCAATACATCTGCTTGTCCTATGTTCTGCTGGGACTACTTGAGTTACAAACCCTAAATGGAATAACCTGTGCTACCTCCAGCTGTTGTGTAGGAGGTGAAACTGTGCAGGAAGGGGCTTCCCTGCAGTCTGAGACTGAGCTTAAAACCAGAACACAAAAGAACACAGCACAGAAAGATGCTCTGATGTTTAAAAAGTCAAGGCAGGAACAGTCTGAATGATTTTTATGTATATGAGAATCTGCATGTGTCCTGGAAAAAATGAAGGAGTTGACTTAGAGAGGTACAGGAAGTTGTAATAAGTAGTGAATATATTTTGGTAATTGAGCAACAACCACAGACTGAGAAGGCTGAGTGAAGTGAAATGAAAGAGTATATGGCTAATTCCTGGGTAAAAGTTGATAGCATAGGCTGTATCTTTGGGGGACAAATTTCCTTTTTCATCAGTCTGATTTATACACTTAAATAGATATGGATGGTTTTTCAAGAAAGGAATCTGAGCCAATCTTATCATTCAGGTTTTTGATAAAACTGATTTCTCTGGAGTGAATTTTATCTAAATAACATATGGACTTTAAAAAAAAATCCTTTCAAGAGGCTGAAAGACATCTAAATCTTATTTTCAATTGTATGCATAGCAATTGGCCTTGGGCTACACATAATAGGTTCAATAGTTTCTAGGGACTATGATTTAGATGAATGGGAATAATTGCTTATTCTTAGGCTCAAGAATGCAAATTTTTAACAGTCACAGAATAAACTGCATTTCTGAGGCTTCCATGCTACAGAATCATAGAATATCCTGAGCTGAAAGGGGCTCACCAGGATCATTGGCTCCAACTCCTGGCCCTGCACAGACGGCCCCAAAAATCAGACCATGTGTCTGAGAGTGTTGTCCAGACTCTTCTTGAACTCTTGGTGCTGTGACTTCTGCCCTGGAGAGTCTGTTTGAGTGAAGGTGCTGTGTTCTCCCTTTTCCACAGCAGTGTCAGACCTGTGGGTAGCAGCACCATGTGAATTCATGTGGAAGAGTAGCCAGTAGGTCCAGTGGGGGTTGGTAAGTGTAGCTTTTTATGCAGTCTCTGACCAGTGATAAATACAGCAGTTAGGCTGGCTTCCAGTAGCAAAGTGTCTTTATTCAATCTTAACATCTGGGGGGAAAAGTCTGAAAATAGATGATTTTATTCAGATATATATCCTACTTGAAGCTTATTCTCCTTACATAAGCTTATGAAATACTTTCCCCAGTAGAAGTGAGAGTTCGTGTGTGTAGGAGATGAAAGACAAGAATTTCCTCTTCCCTTTGGATTTTTTAGCCTTGTACTTGCTCAGGAGTCCTTTTAAGTTGCAGATTCTCTGATGTGTGCTATCCGAAGCCATTTTGCACATACCTGGAGGTTTTTAAAGCACTTTCTAGAAGTACCCTGCTGCCTCAGTGCCTCGTGACAGGCAACTGGGAAATACTGGTTGTTTTTCATTGGCATTGGAGTTGGCAGTGCTACTAGCATGGCAGTTGGGGAGCTCAGGAGATGCTCCCTGCTCTGCTCATGGAAAGGATGGATTCTAGTGGTTGTGCCTTTTTGGACCTAAGATTTCTCAAGTGCGTTTCCTTTGACACATGGAATAATAATACAGAGTATTATTATTAATTATTATTAAGTATTATAATAATACAGTAATACAGAGGAAGGAAAAACTACGTCTGAACAGGTGCAAGAGAGAAGTGTGAAAAAGAAGTTGGAAAAGAAATTTAAATATTTCTGTGCTAAAGCTCAGGAAATGTGACATGCTGTGCATTTCTGTTGACAAGACAGTAAGTTTTCCATTGAACTTGGAGGTGAAATGCAGCAATATTGCCTTGGCCATGCTTTTATCACATAGCCACAGGAGTAAAAGGAGAGGTGTTTAAGGCTTTTAGGAACACAAAATAAATTTGAAACTCATTTTGCATCTTGTGGACATTGTATGAGTATGAAGGCTTGTTACATCTTCAGGCTGAATTTTGAAATTATTTTAATCTTTATATTAAATTTGGTAAGATGAGCGATCTTGTAACTGTGAACTGAAATAAGACAGATTTTCTGCGGAAGCAGGAAATTTGCAGTTGATGTATTTCTTCTCAACAATCCTCTAGGTAGTGCCCTCCCATTTCTACTTCTTAAACTAATATAAAGTAAGTTAGTCTGCTTCTCCTTTCCTTTGCCCCCCAGTCTCTCACTGTTCTGGGAGACAGGCTACAACACTCTAAGACCAGGGAGGGGCCATACACTGGTCACCAAAGAAAACCTTTATTTCTTGAAAGCAATAGACTAACGAATTTCAAATGCAGTCAGTCCAATGTGTTGGGTATTTATTATGCTGGCTGGCTATCAAGTTTTGGGGATAAAACCTAAAGATTCTTTATCTCATCCCTCCCATGATGATAAAGGCCTCTTATTTTTAAAAGATGCTAATGTAGAATTACCATTTTCAATTTCATACCTTTTCTTTTTTTATTTTTTTTGTTTTTTGTGACTTACCCTTTTCTGTTCAGGAAAGTTGGATTTTTGTCTGGGTAGCTATTGATTTATTTGGGCCAGAAGCTATATGGAACTGTTAGCATTATTAAACTCAAAAACTGAAATTGCTGTGATAAGGGACTCCTGTGTCTAGCTGGTCTTCAACTTGCTCTGTAGGAGACTTTTAAATATATAATCTAATTTTCTCAAGCATTCATAACAATCTATTTACACATAATTTAAAGGTCTGACAGATCTCCAGAATTACCCTGTTAAATTATTGGAGCTAACTTTCAATGCAGGTTGTAATTAGTTACTTGTTCCAGAGGGGAATTAAAATCAAGCTGTTAGCCTGTACATCTTCACTGAAGAACAGAAAGCTGTGGCTAATTATTCTGATGGTGTGGGACTGCTGTCTGACTTATGATGCAGGAAGGGAATTATTTGAAATATAATCTCTTTGGAACAAAGCTGTGTATTGCATCCATGTTGAGGACTTAACGGTGAACGATGATGGCTTCCTGGTTTGGAATTACTGGCTAATTGATTTTTAGGTCACAGATATTGCATTGATTTCTATGAAGCAATTTAAAATTGGGGGGCAAGGAATGGGAGGGGAGAAAAACTGGAAAACCTGCTTTGCACATGTAAGGAGAAGGAAACCAGAAAATAATGGATGAGTATAAGCAATATTGCCTGGGATAGACTTGACCGAGTAAGTAATTTTAACAGAAGATTAATATTTAAGTGGTTAATTGGCTTAAGAAGAACAAGCAGGGAATAGGGCTACATCCTTGTATAGCCATTATGTACTTGCTCTGAAATCCTTTGTATATGAGGAGGGGCTTTACCCAGAGTCTTTATGTGACAGTTGAAAAAGAAAAGCCTGTAGAATTTATTATGATGAGTGCCAGGTCTGTTTTACCATTGTGCATGAGAGGACACACAAGCAGTTGAAGTGGCTTTTGTTTCAGGAGATGAAGAACACAACTAGAAGAGAAACTTCTCAAATTTGACTGCAACCAATAGGAAGCAACAGCTTGAATATGTCCAGGTGGGAAAGCAACATGAGTGACAAGAAATGACAGCAAAGTAAAAATGTCAGCTTTGGTGTGTGCATAAGTGTGTATGTGCATATATATAGGCACCTACCCAACCCATGGGGACTGAGTCTAGGAGCTAAGGAAAAATGAGGAAATGTACTAGCAGTACCCATGGACAAAACAGGAAAGGCTAAGCCAAAAACTAAGAGGTGACTAGCAAGATACACACAAAATCAAAGGAAGTCGTCATATGTAAGTACTCAGAGGAAGATTAAAGAGTCAATCCACTTCTTCATAGAGTGGGAGACCAATATTTTTGAAATTTACTCATGGCTGTTGAGTGGAAGATGCCTGATACAATTAATTTGCCCACAGATGACAGCATTATATGGACAAGGTTAGAGGACATGTTTTAGGGTAATCTTGACTTGATGAATTCCGTGTTAGGACATGTAAAGAGTTGGTGGCTAACATCTTGGAGCTGCTAGCTGCCATATTTGAGAGCACATGTGAGGCAGACCTATAGATTAGTGTCCAAAGTGATTTTTGAAGAGGGGGAGGTAGGTGAGAGAGGAAATTTCAAATGTTCAGTTCTAAAAAAACACTGAAGCTAAGTACCCAGAATATGTTTAAGCACCTAGAAGAACGAAAGGAAGAAAATCACAGCTGATTTTGTTGTTAAGTAATTTCATTATCAAGCTGAATGATGGACCTCAGGGAATATTCATTAAATACAGAAACCCCGAGGAGCTAAGAGAGACTGTCATTGTCTTGCAGAACAGGTTTAAATACCAAAATTTATCTGAGCAAGTTGCAGTTTCGGTGTGAGAAATGAACTGCAGCTCAGTTTGATAAATGCAGATTAGTGTAGCTAGGCAATCCTAAAGAGGATGGGAAACAACCTGCTTGGAGCAGCTATCTAGAAAAAATCTAGATCGCTATCTAGCTATCTGGGTTTTTTTGTGGATCACAGCCCACACTTGGAAAAATAACATTATATGGATGTGAAAAAAACTCAGTGCCATAATGAATACCTAAACTAAACTACTGTTTCAGCTAGACAAATCACATAACCTGTCTACTTTGCTCTGAAATTGCAAAGCTCTGTGGCTTCAGAGTGAGCTCTTTCTAATTTTGTGCCCCATGGTCCAGGAAAGATATGAACCCAAGTCCAGAGGAGAGTTCTTAAAATGATGGGAGATAAAGAAAACACGACCTCTGAAGAAAGATTGGCAGAATCTGAGCCGAGTCAAAAAAGCTGGAGGAGTAACATGACTCTTTAAAAGGCTCTCACAAGGAGGAAGTAATCATCTGTTGCGTAAATTAGTGGAGAACAGGATTACTGGCACTGGCACTGGAAGCAGTGCTGTCAAACAAGGGTA
>NW_008238447.1:1839605-1855262 GCF_000691975.1 Corvus brachyrhynchos | reverse complement strand
AGGAACGCCACCCCCGTAAGTGATCCTGACTCAAGGCAGGGCTATGACCTGAGGTAATTTACAGATTGTTTCCAGTCAGATTTGATTCAACAGTGACCACACTCTGACGCCCAGTATAATAGCACAACTTCTGGCAGTTGTGAGCACTGAATCTGATTCCAGATGAGAGTTTGTAGTTTGCTTTTTGTCTTTTCAGTTCATAAATGGATCTTAAGTTTTCCTAGAGAAACATATGGGGCAGAGAAGAGTGGTTGAGAGAAGAATGATGACAGTCTTGTTCTTGAAATGATCCTGCTGCTTTCCACTTCTATGTTTATTGGCAATTTGGAGCTTATTTTGGTCTCTTTCAGTAATTATGCACATAGATGTTTTGATGACCAAAGTCTGAAATTCTTTACACTGAGATTTCATTCTCCAGATCAAAGCTAATTTGAGAAGAATATACTCATACATATACATGCAACACATCAAATTCCTAAATCTACTTTATTTTGTCTTTCTTTTTGATCACACCAATGCAAACGATTTCTAGTCTTTCTTACCCTTTTGAAGTTTGCTTTAGGGTGAAGTTTGCCGTAACAGTTGTGTTAAGAAGTGTAGAAATGAACCTTTCCATTTAATTAGAACTTGATGGAGGAAGTAGGATCCACTCTCTGCAGAAATTGGAAAGAGGGATTCAAGCCTTTCAAAAAACCCCAAAACAATCAGGTTAACTTTTAGGAGCAGCTGTTTGACTGCAAGAGAGAAAAATACTGAAGGAATACTGAGAGAAGAGAATATAACTAGTATTTCTGTTTTAAACCTCTGAAACACTAGCTTCCACTGGATCCTTATTTCTTTCTCTCGCTTGTGCTCTCTTTTTTTTTTTCCTACACCTCATTTCATGCTTTATTTCAGTTGCATTCACCATTGGCCATATATGCATTTCCATTTAGCTGGAGTTCTGAAACTGAAAATGCAAAAGTGAGTCATTTCATTGAGACTAGAAGCCATAAGTATGTGTTTAAAATAATAGCTCAATACCTTAGACAAATGTCAAGGTGTGCCATGATTTTAAATTCCCTGAAGAAAGCAACCTTTACTAGGTGGCTACAATATGTATTGATTTTTAGGCTTTAATTTAGAAATGCCCAGGAGACATCAATACAGTTTGACTTGCTATACTCTTCATTTGGAATGGTGCTGGGGGTTTTAGAGAGCATCGGATGTAAGTTTTTTAATGACATAAAGATGTGCATTTTCTTTGAGTGTCTTTTTGATCCTTGTTATTAAGAAAAGTGTCACAGGACACTGAAGCATAAGGTTGTCATGTGTCACTTTCCTTCACAGCTCAGTAGAACGAGCAGATGTCCTGCACTTTTCTGCAGTTTTTAGGGCTCACTAGTTGAAATGGTTGGTACTGCATTCACTATCACATTCACTGTACCAAGAGAGACTAGAAGAAAATTGCTCTTTGCCTTGAAATACAGGATAAAATAAATTGGGTCAGTGCACAGGATGACCAGGGCTCTGCTACCAGTTGTGTACCACCAGTACCTAAACGAGTGTCCAGTTTCCTACCAATTTAGCATCTGACAAGGCTATTTTTCTCACATGGGTGTCACAATGGGTAGGTTAATTGAAAGTGCCTGAGGCACTCCTGTGTACCCACAGTATCACCATTTTGTGTCTTTTACAGCAGAAAGTGGAACAATAACATTCTTTAAAATTTTCAGCATGTAAGTTGGAAGGCCTCTTGTTCCCTAGGAGGTCTGCCCATCACGAGAGAGCGGCGCAGAGCTGTTTGTAGTGAGACCGGGGAAGCTGGAACAAGTTTGTACAGCTGTGTTTTCATCACTTTGTCTTGTGCCTTTTGGGAAGAGAGCATTTCCAGGAAGTATTGTGTGTCCCAGCACCTCAGCTCAGGTCAGGGCTCCCAGTTCCTGCCAGCGGGAGTGCGGTGGTGACTTTCACTGATCTCGACACCTTTCTGTCCCGAGCAGTGCAGGGCTGGCAGGGAGTGCTGGCTCTGAAGGGGCTGGTGTGTCTAGACAGGGAAGTGCTGTGCAGGAATCCAGCTGTGGCCTTGGAAGCAGCAGGACTGTGCCCCAAGCAGCCGCTGATTAGCCTGGACACTGCAGCACACTGACGTGGCAAGGCAGCTTCCCACACCTGAGCTGGCTCCCGTAGCCCTGCATGGTGGTGTAATTGCATGGTGTAGACTTGCCTAACTTGTTTTGCCGATGCTGCCAAAGAGTTATCAGACAGATAATGGTTTTGGCTGCTATTGGCCTGGGTTAGATTCCACCTGATGCATGTGAGCTGACAATTCCGTATCTCGATTACGGAGGTTTTGCATTCTTTGTGTATGGTGTAATAGTTATTATGGATTGATTTGATTACCAATACAGTGTCTGAGCCTTTTATTAAAAGTGACAAACCTTTTGAGACTTGTATGATTTAATGTTCTTGACTGTCTCAGTCTTTCAGAGTAACTGCGTCTTCTGCATTTGTAATAACTGGCAGATCTCCTTATTAAATTCAGTAAGAGCAAAAGCATATTTCCATTGAAATGAATACCTCAGGAATGAATTTTGTTTTAGTGGGAAATTTTCCAGTCTGTCTGTGCTTTTATTTTGCTCACCATGTGACTCCTTTCATATATTTTACTGTATTTGCACTTATTTGCAGGGCCATATAACAGAGCCATATATAGGTATGAGTGCTTTTCTGTTCCTAAACCTCTGCTAGTCTGTGCGTGCTTGTCCATGAATGTGTATCACAGACAGAGCCCTCCAATCATCTAGGATCAGTGTGCAGTAGGATCAGTAAAATCCTGGTAGGGTGTTCTATTGAAGCGATTCTTTATTTTCTTTTGATTTAATACAATTTATTCATCCAACATATCTTTAATACTCCAGTTTGTTTACACCACAGGCCAGTATTAAAATGTCACCCAGTCAGATTAAAAAGTTACTAATTTTGTAACTTTTCTCTTTCCTTTATAGGCTAGACTTCTAGAAAGTTTTTATTTCATTTAGAAGAGTTGCTGTAGTTGTGGACATGTCAGTACGGAAGTCAATGAGTCCTTTTTGCTGCCTGTCAGATACATGTGTCTGTTGCTGCATATTAAATGTCTACAAAAGGTTATTTAGTTACAGGACAGCTGTTTGCCTGTTGAATCTTTCTGGGAGAAATATCACGTGGATCTGTTGGTATCTAGACTCACAGTAGAATAAAGGTCTGGATGGCTATATCAGTGGTGATCTCTGTGCTTTACTGGAAGTAGGAAGTATCCTGTATTGCTCCTGTTGTTTCCAGGGTGTTGGGATGCATGTGATACATTAAAAATAAAATTCCTGTATCAAAACAGTGTGGTGCAGTGCATTGTCTTTATAAACTGCAGTGGCATCACAAAAAAAGGCTTTAATAATTTTTTGAAGTTCTTCATATAACCTCATATAGGTTTCAGTGAATGATTTCAGCAATACCAGTTTACAAAGTTGCCACCCTTCAACTCTTCCTCATTTTTCCCTAAACTGAGACTCAAAAGTGTCAGAGAGCTCCCATTTTATTTTGGTATAAAGAAAAACAGATTAATTTAAGCCACTTTTTAAACATGGATTTGACATTAAACTAAACGAAACTGCCTTTGTCTTTCCTTTGCCTTGAGGCATGAGAAAAGTGTCTTGCATCTGTCTGCAAAAGATCATTTTAACTTTTTATAGTCTTCTAGTTGATAACTAGCCAATGATTTTATTGACTGTTAAATGGTCTGTATCTCACTGAAGCTTGGAAAATTGTCCGTACCAAGAAAGTCATGGATAGTCACTTGACTTGGAGTCTGCAAGGGAGAGTTCCAGACAGATATGTTTTCTTCTTTCCTTTGGTAGGTGGGATATGAAGCATGTATTGCTCATAGCTGATATCAGGTAATGTGACAGTAAAAAACTGCGTGAAATGGAGCTGGAATAGATTTTATCAGTAGAAAATGCCTAGAAAAATAATGTGACATATGCAAAGGAAATTTCACCTGTATTGTATCTTCATCAAGTCTCTGTGTGTAACACTGCGTGGAAAAAGACAACAGCAATAGGCTGTGACCTGAAGCTTTGCCATAAAAACCTCCACAACAACAAACCTACAGTTCTTTTGTTATAAGGTGATCATTTTTCTGTTGTCAGGCTGAGATATATTCGGTATCATTATCAGAAGGGAAAAAGGAAAACCATCTCTTTAACACCATTTGATTATTTTCCCCCTTTACCACCTCTCTAAGGGAAGACTTAGTTAAATATTCTTGGCAGAACCTCAAAAGATTTTTGCCATGCCAGGGGGAAAGACTTAAACAATTAAGATAATGCTTTATGTACTTGCTGTAGGAGCAGCTTTTTTGGGGGAGATGCAGAAGCCTTGGACATGTGTTCTCTGCGTAGCACAGACAGATACTTGCTTGGGTGCCCCTAAAGCACTGTGGCTCAGTTCTTAGAGGAAACACCTGGGAGCACAAATGCATCACAGTTTGCTCTGCCAGCTGTGCATGCCCTGGAAGCTAGGAAGGTAGATGGAGCTATGGTGCCAGCAGACTGAACTTTCTTTAGTGTAATTACATTTGCTTTTCAAATTAAAGTATTTCCTCCTGATTCATGGTATGACAGGTCCACAGCTGTGACTGAGTGCAGAGTTGAGGGCTGCGTGCTGGAAACCAGGTGTTTGGTTTGATCAGTAGTTTTCTGGGTTTTTTGTTTTGTTGCACATTGGGAATCAGAGAAAATGAGATTTATTTTGGAGTGCTGGTTATCTTTTGCTTTGTAGCACTAAGAAACTCTTTTGATTTCAGAGGATAGATTTTCATAGGACTGTGGCATTAGTCCAATATCCCTTAAACAGCTGTCAGCCTTACAGTTACACATTCTTCCACGCAAAGTCTTTTTTTTGTGTGGGTGACATTGTTAAGTTAGATACTGACCACCTTGTTTTGGTTTTTGTAGAAAATTAACTCTTTGACAATTGCATCAAGTATGGCATAAATCGGTTCCGGAGCACTCAATCAAAGCACTCTGCTATTAGCAGAATTCTGTGAATCATGAAACATATGAGGGCAAAAGCAGCAACTTGCCCTTTTCAGCAGTCCATTAGCACTCTTGAGTGATTAACTCCATAGGTTCTAGGGAAATGAGTCAGCAAGGAGTCAGCCAGACCCTGAGTCATCCTTGCGCCCGCTGGCCATGGGTGCTCACCAGGAACCCGCTGCCCTTGCAGGAGTGGAGCTGACCAGCTGGTGGAAGGCATCTTTCCCTTCCCTCCAGGCATCCCATGACTTTCTGTGACTTGCTGTGTGTGATTTCCTTTCACTGAGGCTGAGACAAGAGGCTGAGAGCAGGCTGTGATCTCTCTGCACTCTTCAGTCTACCTAAAAAGGGATCAGAGAGAAGATGGAGCCAGGTTTTTCTCGAAGGTGCATATTGTAACATCCAGGGGCAATCAGCAGAGCAAGAGAAGAATCAAGTAGAAGAACTTTTCACAGCAGAACAGTGTACGGTGTGAGGCTGTGGCCCACCTGTCCTGGGGGTGGAAAGCTCACTTCAACCAACACCCTGAGTTAGCCTGCTTTGAACAGGCACTTGGACTAGGTGACCTTGATAGGTCCTTTTCAACCTGAATTATTCATAATTCAAAAATTTACATGTTTAACTGTGCTCTCAATCAGAGTTTTCTAACCTTATTCTAATCCAAATCTCAGTTTTTAATCCAAACTGAGATTTATCCATAATATTTGAATTGTACTGGTTTCTTAAAGAACTTTGGGCATTCTAAGTTTGATGACTTCTTTGCTAGCATTGCAGTTCAAAAAATTGTTTTGCATTTATGGAAAATAAAAATTCTCAGGAAGTGAGATTGTAGAAGTACGAATGGTACAGGTTTGGGCTTTGTCCTCAGTCTGTGACCAAATGTTTGTTCTTTGGGGTGCCCGTCCTCAATGTTGATCTGTGGCAGTGATGTGCCAGCTTCTCTTTGGCCTTCATCATTGTGCATGGTAGCCCCAAATTTGTACCTAGGTAGCCCAGGGGACCTTTGTGCCTGCACTTTTTTTTTTTTCAGTGGTGAAAAAGTACTCTCTGAAAGGCCAACATGGCAAGGGAGCAGCTCTGTGTCTGTCCAGGAAGTTTATTGTTGCAATAATACAAATAAAAAGGATTAGACAAATGTATGGAGTTTCTTAGGCTCTGTGAAACTAGAAAGAATAACTCTATTTTTTTCTAGTTACTTGTATCTCAGGTGCCAGTATGTACTCCCAGGCTTTTGTCTTGTGGATCCCTGTTGTTGTTTCTTTTGAAAAAAATATTACAAACTACAGTTAATAGTTAAAAGATATCATACTGCTTTGAGAGTTCTTTTTTTCTTTTTTTTTTTTTTTTTTAATACTAGCTTCCCTAAAAAATAAATTTTAAAAGCACTGCGTATGGAGTTTCTTAGGCTCTGTGAAACTAGAAAGAATAACTCTATTTTTTTCTAGTTACTTGTATCTCAGGTGCCAGTATGTACTCCCAGGCTTTTGTCTTGTGGATCCCTGTTGTTGTTTCTTTTGAAAAAAATATTACAAACTACAGTTAATAGTTAAAAGATATCATACTGCTTTGAGAGTTCTTTTTTTCTTTTTTTTTTTTTTTTAATACTAGCTTCCCTAACAAATAAATTTTAAAAGCACTGCTTAAGTAACCCGGAAATTTACAGATATATTTGCTTGCTTGCAAGAAAGACAACACTGTCATGGGTTTGCCCTCTTTCAGGGTAAGTTTTTTCAGTAGTTTTGCCGCTCCCAAGTTTCCCCTCCACTTTTCTCTCAGGGACTTCATTCTTTTATGCCTGACACTTCTTGAAATGAATATTGAATTTTTGTTTTTCCTGTCATTAAGCTGGCCTACCTCAAGGAAAAGTTCACACCCTTCCAGAGAGAGGATCAAAGAGGTCAATTATAAATGAAAGGTAGGGGAAGGAGCGATATTTTCCTGTATTGCTTCATCATTTTCACTGATGGAGTCTGCAGAAGCAGAACAGTCTGGTGCTTGTAATATTTGGGGATGGTTCTGTGTTTTCTGAGCTCATTATGGAAAGGAGCCAGCAAGAGAGCTGGAGAAGTGTACAGCCTGCCCACATGTTTAGAATGGGCTGGGAAGCTGCTTCAGGTTCTGATTTCCCAGTCACTGCCCACAAAAAGGAGGGATGGGAGGGAGGAGATTTCTCCTGTTCATTTGTGGTGGTGGGGCGAAAAGAGAAAGGAATGAAGAATGGAAAATAAGAGAGAAATAGGCAGAATCTGCTTTCTTCCTGCTCCTCAGTGGACTGTTGCTAGATAGAGCATTTGGTGAAGAAAACGGCATGTTGGGGTTTTTAAATGCTTGAATTTCAACTGTGCCATTGGCATCTGAAGCTTGTAAGTAAGTCCAAGAGAAACAGTCTTCCTCTCCAAGCAGGTTTAGCTTGCATCATGTAGGCTCCTTTGCCTGTACAGTCATATGAAGTGATGTAATGAAAGAAAAGTAGAAGTGGTGTCTTTCAAATCTCGCTCTCAACCAACTTCAGGCCTGGACAGGAAAAAGGAAGGACTTCTTATAGTCATATTTGTCACTGTGTAGATGAAAGTAAAAAACATTCAGCTTTATCTTCGTTTCGTTTGTAATAATTTGTTTGATAAATTCCACACAACCCCTCTCCACCCGCCACAAACCAGAGAAGGAAGAAAAATGTTGACTTTGGAAAGTACGAGCTCTCTGCACAGGAGAGGTACTGATGTGCGGTCAGCTGCTTCGGATTTTCTTTCTGGGGTTTTTGTGGGTCTTTTTTTCCCCCCACCAGTACAAGGCAATTCATTGAGAAAACCTTAGAACAGTCCGTAGAACATGACTGCAGCGGCAGCTCTGCAGTACCTACTGCAGCCTGTCCTCGGGGTCAACACAGGAAAATAAAATACGATGTGTTTTCAGCATGGAGGGATTGTCCTACCTTTAAGAATTTCCATGTTTCTCCAGTGAATTTGTAACTATCATGAGTCAAGACCTTTGCATTTTTTATAGTCATTGCCCCACATAAGGAAATAATTCTGGGTGACCTCTCATAAGCAGTGAGCAAGTTTTTCACATTGTAGAATTTACTGCAACTTACACTAAAATGTGCAAGATTACTGTGGTGACCCAGAGATGACTTCTGTGCCATCATCTTGCCCATGGCAGTAGTCAAAAGTTACTGCTTAATTAATTTTTACTACTTCAATCTGTTCACAGTGTAAAGAAAGCTGGAGCTTTAAACAACATTGTGGTGGAAGGTGAGCCATTCATTCACCATTCCCATTCTCTGCTTCTTGACAGAATTTGGCCCAAGTGGGAACAGGGGAGGGGCAGAGAGGACAGGTTTCTGCCTGGTCTCTCCACTGCCTTTCCTCATCCTTCAGGCGACCTTTTCTTTAACACTTTAGAGCTTTGTCCTCCCCTGAGCTTTTGATACCTGCCAACATCAACGGACCTGAACACAATGGCTCTATCACCCCATGATGTCACATAGGAGCTGGGGGCTCCAGCAACTCAGGAGGGAATTTACAGTCTTGAGTAAGCCAGCAAAACTGTATGGGTTTATTTTAGCTTTTAGCTATCTTGTTTTGGAGGGAGGAGAGTGGGGGGGGGAAAGCAGCTTCATTTTTTGATAGAATTTAAATTCTTAGGCATAGGTAGTTCTGGCCAGAAGAGCAAATGAAGCCAAAGATGTGTGTTTTTGAAGAAGCCTAGGTTTGTTTTTTTAAGTATGCTCACAGTAAGCATATGTTTTTAGCTAAACGTGCAGTATATACAATTAGTCTTTGAAAGCCAGTACAAAGTAACAGCTGGTTTGAACTCAACTACAGGAGCTTTTTATGGCTAAAAAATAAGAACAAAAAATCTTATATGAGATATAAAAATGTTACTATTTCAATAAAATGTATTTTTTCACATTGACCAGGTCACTAGAGCTACTGTAAGCAGTAGGGCTGTTGCAAGAAGGTTTTATATTTCAATATAAAGATCGTCTTTGTAATTAGTTATTTTGATATTTTGCAGCTTTCCTTCTTGGAACTCAGAATATGTAAATATTCAGCCTTAGAAACTTGTTTGCTAAAGGAAAAGGAGAAGGAAAAAAAAATGAACTCTGTGAATGAAGGGGCGAAAGTCGCTTGTCTGAGGACTTAAAAAACAAATTGATTTTGTGACTTGTCTGGTTTTTACAGTCCCTACAAACCCATCTGACTGCTACTGTACCAGCTGGACTTCAAATTGTCATTCCTTCTGCCTTTCCCCTGACCTGAGCACAGACAACAACAATCTACATTAAATCAGACGTCTTACAAAGCAGAAGCCTAAAGTGCAAGTGTTCATCCTTGTCCAGGCCGCATTGGAATGCTGTTTCTCACTTTTTTCTTTCCTCCAAAATGACGTAAATTATATAAAAGCACCAATAACTAAATAACAGTGCATGTCAAAAAAAACCCATCTGGAAGAACATTAATGAAAGCTCAGGTTTCCAGATTGCTGGGTTAAAGAACGAGGTCCCAGGAAAACAGATTGTTAGCAAGGCAATATTGGTCTTAAATGAAGAATGCATTTAGAAACAAGGAGAAGTGTTCAACCTTATTTTTTTTCTTCATTAATACAGTATGTGGTTACCCAAAGTTATGATTGAAGGGCTGCTTTGTTCTTTCTATTAGAGACTAATGTTTCAACTGAATCAGGTAAATGGAACTTGTCTTACATAACTAAAAAAAAAAATCTGAACCTAAAATGATTTTTGATTATATTTTAACAAGACACAGTTTCTGAGCTTGTTCACACTGGATGATTTCACTTGCTGCATCGTTTAAATATTCATGAAACTTGAAACAGAAATGAAGGCAGGTCTCACTTTTCTGACTGTATACCTCATAAAACTCCACTGAAAAACATTGTAAAAGGATTTATTTAGCTTTCAGAAAAAAGGAGAAGGCTAAAATTATGGTAGCCTGCATGAGTTTAACTAGCCTGCATCCCATTATCCCCTTCATGTCCTAAACCTTTAAAGTAATACACATCTCCTACACGTCTCTCTATATTTCTTTTCCTATAGTTTCCTTGATCCACTCATTGCACAGAACAACTCTGTGCTGGATGTAAATCTGTGCGTTCCACTGAGGGCAGAAGCATTTTCTTAGATCACATTTTTGAGGATGCCAGAATATGTTTAGAGAATGAGTCAGGAGATTGCAGAAGGAAAAATTTCAGGGTGAAGATAGGTGAATGATGCCCTAGAGTGATGACTTTTTGTGCAGTACTAGGCAATTTGTTTAAAATCCAGATTCTTGTGAGTTCCTGTTTTTATGACTGCTTGACTCTTTATCTTATTTACTGAATGCTTCCAGAGATCAGTGGGTACTCTCCTGAATATGGAAAGAATTATATAATAAGAAAAATTCTAAGAAATAGGCCTTGGATTTGTCATACTGTACCTTTCAAATTACCAGACAGATTTGACCTGACACTCTTTGTCTTAGCTCTCTCTTCCTTAAGGAAGTTTTATTCAAATAAATATTTCTGAAGCTTTCAGGTACTGTGGTGATGAATGTTAAAAGCTCCCAGAGAATAAAGGAACAGACAGAAGAATTTCCATAGCTTGGAGTTAAACTTTAGTGCTACATATACTGGTAAAAATGCAGCTGCTCATTCAAAAGCATTTGTAGGCAGCACCTATTCTGTTTGCCAAATGAGAGTATTTCACCCTGCAGTGAAATACCTTACAGCCACTTCATTAAGCTCCATGCTGTGTGATAGAAGAAAGAGTGAAGTACAGTTGGACTTTTGAGTTAAAAAGTGGGGCTTTTTGTTTATTTGCAGCCTTTTTTTCTTTTTCATTCATTATTCAGGTGAATCAGTAATTCAGAGAGATCAGGTTTCTGGCTGCCTCTGGCCATAGGAGGGCCATGTGTCTTAGCCCGAGGTTTGAAATGTGCCAGTGCTCTGCTGGGTGAATGCTTTGGCACGTTTCTCCCAACACTCACTGCTCTTGACTCATCTTACAAGTGTTTTCCCTGGCTCGTGTCTTTAATCTGTGTTCATGGTGCCCAGCCTGTTCTCACTGTTTAAGGAGTTCACTGGTGGTATGTTTTGTTGAAGATGCCAGTCTGTATGTCCCTACTCCACCCTCCTGTGCCACAGCAACTCCCTGTCTCCTTTGCTCCATTGGTTTCCACTGTGACATGACTGATCCTAGCTCCTTGTCTCCTGGACAAGGGGCTTCACACTGACAGTAGGTTTAGATTAGGTACTAGGAAAAAAATTCTGTCCTGTAAGGGTGGTGACACAGGTTGCTGAGAGAAGCTGTGGATGTCCCATCCCTGGAAGTGCTCAAGGCCAGGCTGGATGGGGCTCTGAGCAACCTGGGATATTGGAAGGTGTCTCTGCCCATGGGCAGGTGGTTGGAACAAGATGATCTTTAATGTCCCTCCAACCCAGGCTATTCTCTGGTCCTGTGATTTTGGTTTTGCCAAGTCCCACTATGAATCCGTAACTGCCCAGTGGCCCTTTCATTGTATTGCAGGTTTCTTCCCAGGATTGTCACACCTCCCCTCCAGTTCCTCACGACCCTATCCCTTTGCAGTCCCTTGTGGTGGCTGTAGCATGACTGGAGCTTAGGCATTCTGGCTTTTTTCTTGGCAGCGACTCTCAGCTTTCACAGCAGAAGACAATGGGACTTTTTACCCATCTGTTTCCTTATTTTACCAAGGAGATAAGACCGTTTATTCTCCTTCTCAAAAGTATTTAAAACTCTGTGTAAGAAGCATTTCAGCAGTCTGAAAGCACAAAGCACCACTGTTAATGAATGAAATGAGATAAAAGTGGAGTTGGTGATGGTACATTGAGGCAAACGCTCAGGCAGTTTTCTGCCAAGGTGCAGGGAGCCTTTCCAGCCATTATAGTGCTGGGCATCACTGCAGAAACCTAACAGTTCTTTTCTTTGAAGCGTCAGCCCCTAAAAATAAACAGCAGAGGCTTTGAGGCAGTCAATTCAGCCTCAGTTTGGTGTCTCCCAACATTTGTTTTCCTCACTGGAAGATGCAGCACTGTGTGCTCCCAGCCCCGCAGAACCTGTGTGCGCTGCCATCTGGCTCTGCTGCCATCTGCTCCCCTGAGCTGGCTGCAGCCAGAGACAGCACATGCCCTTTCTGATAGCAACAGGAAGGTTATCTGTCCTGTACCAGGGAAGCATTTCTCTGGAGGAGCAGGGGGAAGGTGGAGGTTTGCTGGTTTAGCATGCTTGTATTCCTGTTTGGCACTTGCAGCATTTAAGTATGACCTTCCTGCAGTTTGGCTGCCTTGCAACCATGTGGAAAAGGCCTTGTAGCAGAGACAGGAGGTGCTGCATAGGCAAGGTGATTCTTGGTTTTTCTTACTGGCATATCTTTTATTTTAAATTTAACAGCTCTTATTTTTCCAGTGTGTCAGAGGGTTTCTTTTACACCCAGCTATGTAACCTTGCTTGATGACATAGCACTGATTCTTTAAAAGAACGGGGGGTTTTTCTTCGCTTTTTGTTTTTCTGCTCTTGTGCTTTGGAGCAGAACTTCAGACCTGTATGAGGTCATGCCCGTATTTTCTTCATGTCTTTATTTTTATCTTGATAAATAATATATAAATGAACTTGAGAGATAATACGTAAATAGGCAAGAATGGTTATCGTTACCTCATCATATGTGTGTCTACATATAAAATATATCATTCATCTACGTATTGGAAAATCCTTGAAGAATCTCTTCATAAGCATTGCTGGGCAGTTTTGGTTGCAAGAGTTAAACATTTGAAGAGCAAAGTCCCATGCGTGGTTCTCATGGGCCTATTTTTAGTTTCTCTTATGGGAAGAATGGCAAAAAATAGACCAGGACCGTGACTTTGGAATTAGTGCACAGAATGTTTATAGGTTAGTTGACAGCAGTGTGTGTGTGTGTGTCTGTGCCACAGGACTTTAGTACTACACTTCCTGTACATTCATTAACAGGACTCCCAGCAGAGCTACTGTAGTTTCAGCACTCATAACACTAATTTTAACATGCTATAAAGTGCGTCATAGCTCTGAAGTGCTATTTTCAGCCTTGATTAGGGATTGCTGACCTGAAAGATCTGTATTTCTCCACTGAGAGGCTTTCATGAATTCATAAATCTCTGGGTTTGCCTGGAGTGCTTTGGTCCTCCATCTCTCCCTTCATCCAGAAGCTGTGGATGAGTGGGATGCACAGAGGTTTGCTGCACTCATGCAGAGGATGCATTTATAGCCTGCAAGTGCTAGTGCTGCATCTTTTAGATGTGTATCATTTTGAACAAATGAAAATATTTATAAGCGTCAGTATGTTCTCCTCTTTGGTTATTGCTTTCACTTTCTTGTTCTGTCCTCAATGATTTTCTAGCTGTTGTTTGGTATGATGGGTTCAGTCTGGAAGGCTGGTATTTCAAAAGTGCAAAGTGCAGTTCTCCTCTGGCTGTGTGACTCCAAGACAAGGAGCTCTTAAAGCAGACTATATTTTGATGCATATTTTCAAATCATGACTTAACAGGAATCAGGTAAGAGAAAGGAAAAGACATTTGATGTCTTTTCTCTTAAAAAAAACCAAAAAACAAAACAAAGACTAAAACATTTAAACTTTTAAAATTTTAGCAAAATAACTCTTGTAGCTATTAAACTTTCCATGGAAATACCTGCTTCATATTTTCCAAGTCACTTTCCATTGCAGATGTTTCCTAACTAAATAAAATGTCCTGCCTTGTGAATGACCTGCTAGCATTTGAAAAAGGTGAATATCTGACCGGGCAAGGCTTGTCTTCCTGTAGACTTCACACTTGTGCAGTGTTCAAAACCTTTAAAAGGAGGGGGTAATACTGAAATAAAAAGCTTCCTCTCCCCTGAGACAGAAAGGAAAACAAAAGCCCCAAGTTCCCCAAAGTGGAGCAAGAGTTGAAAATGTTTCAAGAGTGTCCCCTCCCTGTTCTGACGCTTACAGAATACCTGCACTTAAAAAAACCCCTTGAAATACTGACTTGACTGGAAATGAACAATTTAAAGCTCTGGCCTTTCTTGTTCATCACTTATTGGGCAATTACATGGCAGCTTTGCATGAATTTGTTGGCATGGCTCTGAATTTGGTGTGCAAGATTGAATTGTTAAATACTCAGTTCACTGGCCATTAAATGAGCAAATTATTCCAGTAGCAAAAAGGGCAAATTTTTACCTTGCCCTCATGTTGCCACCCATCTCTGTCATTCTCTGTTTATGTGAAAGTGAGTGAGGAGGAAAGACAAATATTTCCCTGCCTCCAGGATTGCAGACAGTTGGAAGAGACGCTCTGGTCACTCCAGTCACAGCTCCAGATTTGATATTTTGCTTTTTTAGATGTCACTCTAGTGAGAGTATGTCTCTTCTTTGTAATAGCACACAGATTTGAAAAGCCATTTTCCTACAATTAGTGGATGCTGATTAAAAAGCCAAACCAAAACCACTGTAGAGAGCCAGGTTAGGGTGATATACTCTGAGGGTGGGGTAGCAGTTTTTCTTTTAAAAACTGACTTCATCAGGCAGCCTGCTCCATTTTGTCTTGGATGAAGGCTGCATTGCATGTGTGGCATGTCTTTCAATTTGCATTTTATACATGCACAAAATGTTCCAAACAGGTTACAGAAACTGATGGCTGGCCTGTTAGAACTGTGGTGTTATTGCAAATAATGAGGCGCGGAACAAGAGTAGAGGGAATAAAATCTTTCAGCAGTCTTCATCTAAGTATGTGTATTTAATTTCCCCTGTTCTCCTGAGTGTAAAAACAGCAGGAAGGTCCCAGAGCCCCTTGGAGCAGAGGAGCAAGTCGGGAAGCCAAGCTTTCAGATAGGAGATGAAATCACAGAGCTCCAAGCCTGATATTTCCCCTCACCCCCTCCTCTCTCCTCCACCAGCCTACATTTCTTGGCTCCCCTCAGCTCCAAGGCTGTTGGGGTTGTGACGTAAATGACTCCCAGCGAGTGACCCCCGTGGCAAACCTGTAAAACATTATACAGCATGAATAAGAAGTCTCTTATTAGGCCTGCAGCTGGCGAGATGCAGACATATGGCAGCAAGGATGTTTTGGAAGAAAGGCACGGCTTGACAAAGAACCCAGTCTCCCAATAAAGGTTTATACTGGCACTTTCCTGTGTTTATAATACCATATGCCAGGGCTATGGCCTCTTTTTTCATCATATTGTTGTTTAAATTTTTTTCTAAACCTAATCAGCCCTTAGCTTGATGAGTCTGAAAAGCAGAAACTTGATATTGATATTAGTTTTTCCTTAGAGTTCTTTGACAGAAGTTGCACTGTTGTAACTGCCTGAGCTTAAATCTGATTCATGCATAAAGTGAAGTAAGTTTGTCAGGACCAATTGTTCCTGTTATGAAAAGAAAGTTTTATTTTTAAGAACATTCTCAAAATAGATTCAATATTGCCCACTTTTTTGGTTGGTTGTTTTTTTTTTTTCCTCGTGTAGATATTCAATCTTGTTTGCTTGCTTGCTTTTTCACTGTGTTAGTTTAGTATTACAGGATAGTATAAGCATGGTTGTTTTCAAGGAAGGTTGCTATTTGAGTGTGTTTTTAAAACCTCTTTCC
>NW_008238447.1:1811651-1839595 GCF_000691975.1 Corvus brachyrhynchos | reverse complement strand
CTTTCCCTCGCAGCCTCACAATCTCAATAATAAGCTTTTCTTAGGTCTAGGCATCTGGTCTCTGGTTTAAGAGCTGCACAATCATGCTGTTCTTCTATCAGTTATGTGATAACTGGTACTTTAAATAATCATCCTTGACCTTTTTGTAGTCTTTCAGGCTGATTGATTAGTTAAATCCATATTTACAGTGATAGCCAGAGAGGTTTTTGTCCACGTGTAGCTGCCAGTTTGGGATTTTGTTATTTACAGGACAGTAACCCTTAGGATTTCCCCTTGGGTATCTGGCCCCATTATTCTAGAAGCAGCATAGAACCAGGACAGAACTACACATTCTTCTGCCCCAGAGAATTTCAGTCAAACTGAGTTTTGTTTGGAGGAAAGTTCTACCTTGGACTGATTCAGTACCACCTGGCCCCCATGTTTTATGCCAAGTATAAGAATTTTCCTCACATTGGGATATTAATATTTTAAAATGAAGCGAGCTCTTTTTCTGGCTTTTTTGCAGCTGCATTCAGTGACAAAGCAACTCTTTGGCTGCTGAAAGTTGAGGTGTTGGAGCTGTACTGACTGTGTCCTCTTAGGGCAAAAAAAATTCTCCAGCGGTAGATAGTTACCCACTTTTTAGTGGTCAGGAGTTTGCTGGGCAATGCACTCTGTGAGGTAAAAACTGAAAAGAAATGGTTATAGCATAGGAGAGATGTTAATGAAATTAAGAAACAACAAGAGCTGGAAAGAAGTCTGGGATCTTTTTTAACTTTTTTTCTTGACTTCTCACATACAAATTAACCTTGTCTCATACCTCCTCCATATTTTGGGCTTTTTCTTCTGGTTTTGGCCAAAACCTGACAAAAATAATGAATTAACTCCACCCTGGTACAGCTAATCCCATGGGCCTTTTCTCCAACTGAAGTTACTGCTTCCTGTTGTTCCCACAGGGACTTGGGAACAATTAGAGGAGATTGATAAAGAAGATTGGAGGAGCTAAATTGGCCAATTCATCAATGTCTCTTACTTGTTTGTTAGATTTAGGGATGGATTTTGCATCCCTTTGTAGAAGTGTGGCCTTCAAGAAAACCCCAAAACAACCAAATAAAAGAAACAGTGAACACTTGTCTGCTTACTGAGCAGTTGGGTGTATCAGCTAGGGTGAGCTGTATGTCCTGTCCTGCAAAAGTGAAATTCCTCCCTGGTGTGGAATCCTGGACATGTGACTCCTCCACACACAGCAAAAGAAGAACAGCCATCTACTTGCCACATTCTTAGCACATTTCTAGTTTGGGTTCGTTGTTTGGGTACCTGGTGGCTGTATGAATTTGGAGGATATTCCTTCTTCTCCCTCTGCCTCTCATCCAGTAACAGGATTACAGCAAATTGTTGGCCTAGACGGAGCTTGCTGCGCTCCCTGGGTTGGAGATCAGACTCTGACCTCATTCTGTCCCTGCGCTCTGATGTCTGCATCCTGTTAGATCCCCTGGCTCCTTGGTCCTTACAGCTTGGCACTTCGGCAGTGTTTCTTTACTGTTCTGCTCCCAGGGACATGTTTTGCTGGGCATGAGCAGTGGAGCTGGACTTGCTGCTGTGCACCAGGTCACCAGGACGTCTGCACTGCTCTGGGGTGATCCACACCTGAAAGCAGGGAGAGGAAAGACACCAGGCTTCAGTGTTGTGAGTTTTCCTAGAGCACAGCACTCACAGGACTTTTCTCCGGTTGGGTATCAGGCTGCCTGTGAGCTGCTGTCAGCTCCTGCTCGTGAACCTCTCCTGACTCCTTCTCCCTGCCCTTCTCCCAAGTGTGCAGCTTGTGCATCCTGACCTTAGAAACACTGACCAGCCTGTAAGTTCTGAAAATTTGGCCACTCTTTGTAAATCAAGAGCTACCCAACAACCAGATTTATAGCCCAGTGACCAGATTTGCAAGGAGGACTCTGGAAGCATTTCAGGAAACGCAGCCTGAATACCATGAGAAGTTCTGTGAGTGAAGTTTGACAACAGCAGAAAAGCTCATTTGAGTCAGTAAACCCTTTACAGCTTGAAACAATTGTGGGGTTTTTTCCCTGGGTTTTGGGGCTTTTTTCCTTTCAAATTTTAATTTCAACACTCTGTAGTAAAAGAAAACTCATATGCTGTTGTCCTAGACTTTGAAATATCGAAAAAGGATGTTTTTATGTCTCATAAATATCCTCTTTTTCCCTTCCAGTACTTGTATCAAAACCAAAATCTCTAGCTAATTCAGTTTGTGAAGCATTTGAGTTTTGAAGAAATCCAGGTTTAACTCTTCCAGTCAAGTCAACTGGTTGTGTTATTTGCTTATATGCAGGTGCTCTTTGCATTCTGGGGATGAGGAATTAGTCTGTACCTCTACAAGATACTTCATAATAATCACAAAGCAGTTTTTTAATAAATAACCAGAAGGCTATTTCATGTAAAAAAAAAAACCCAAAAAGTCTTGTGTATTAGGATGTGAGAACATTAAATCTGTAGTATCCAAAGTGCATTTTTAACTCATGCTCTTCAAATAAAGACTTGGCATATATTTGTGCTGTAAGACAGTAGGAATTCTTGTGCTATTCTGTACTGTTGCAATAGCAGATATTTAGGCAGTGGATAAGCTACTGGGTAAATTTTCACATGCCTTCTGACCTTCCTGATGCTGGCATTGCCTGGTCTTCTCAAGTAGAACTGAGATAATTTGGCCCTTGAGATAAAGAAGGAGAGATAAAGTTATTTTTAGCATTAGCTTGCTTCAGTTCTGGCATTTTGTTCTGTCCTGCCCATCCTCCTGACAGAGTGGAAGGATGCAGCTTGTTTGTTATGTTTTACCATATCTACTCTTCTGGCTTTTGATACCAGGCAGAGCTGAGGTTTACCCTTCAGCAGGTTTCCCACCAATGCAGAGGCAGCAGACCACAGATCAGCCATGAATACTCCATTTTCTGTCCTTGTATTTATTTTTTTCCCCTCTTTGCAGTCCTAGTAGTTAAAATCCTTCTTTCTCTCTTAGAGGAAATGTAGTTTCTTTTTTCTTTTCTTTTTTCTTTTTTTTTTTCCCTAATAATTTTGAAGTTTTATTTTATTTTTCTATGAATCAGATTCCAGGAAGTGAAATTCTAAGCAAGCTTTGAAATGCTGTAATTTTTACAGCTGCAGAAAGCAACCAGCTGTGTCTTCTGTAAGCTACAGTAAGAGGATTTAGTGCTGTTGTCTTTAGAGATTCCAAATGTTTTGAGCTTATCAGTAGTTATCAGTGTGGGCACTACCTGCATTTCCGTACACTTTTTTCTCCATCCTGTGTATTTAATATTGTGGAAAATGTGGGTGGCATTATGCATGTGGAGGCTGGACGCCACTTTTTAGTCATAGAGCCAACAAAATCTGGCATTACAAGCAACTGGGAACTCTTTCTCCCCCTCTTTGGTCATCTCTTCCTCGATGTCACACTCCAGACTGCCACTGAGAAGTCTCCACTGGGAATACTCACCTTCGTGTGGCTCCTTGATGAGAACTGAGCATGTAAGCAGCTCCTTGATCCACCTGACTTTCTCTTAAGGCACTGCAGGTGTTTTACCATGAACTGTCTTTGCCTGAAAACAAATGAAAACGCTGGTTGCAGGGCCACACTGTGTGTGTTTGGGGGGAACAGGGCGGATGTGTGGGAAGAAAAGTGTAAGGTTAGGAAAACTATTTAGGATATATACATTTTTATGTTCTATATTTAGGTATAAGAAAGGGAAGTTATTTTTCTTCCTCTTCTGTAGTTCTCCCAAGCTCATAAAGCATCTGTTTCTCAGCCTCTGTCGCCCTTGCCTGAACCAGAGTTGTCGGTGGCCCTGGTTTTCCTTCAAGGAGTCTTTGTCTTCATAAAGGGACCTATTGAGAGGCCCCAAGGCACACAGGCACTCAATGTTCAGAATGCAGCTGCTTATCTCCTGGCAACATGCTTGTGGAATATGGGTCTTTATACTAATAAAGTAGGTAAGCTGTAATTATCTATGATTTCTCTTTCTGAAAAAAAGAATTGCATGGAAAAATTGAAAGTGGAAGAGAGAAAATGGAGCTCTTGTCATGAAAACTTTCGTGTGAGAGTTGTTTCACACACCTCAGTAAATCAGAACGCTTTGTGAGAATGCTTTCTCTCCTGGCATTTTGGCTCTTTATCTCTTCCTGTCTCTGCTCATCTCTGCATCCATGGGCAGAGCTGAAGTGGATTCAATGTCTTGAAAGCTTGGGGAAAGTTCAGCCCAGGTCTGAGGCACAACTGTAAAGTTTTTGACTCTGCTCAAGTTA
This sequence comes from Corvus brachyrhynchos, assembly GCF_000691975.1. Taxonomy (NCBI): domain Eukaryota; kingdom Metazoa; phylum Chordata; class Aves; order Passeriformes; family Corvidae; genus Corvus; species Corvus brachyrhynchos. The sequence continues at coordinate 1,835,311 of NW_008238447.1, read as the reverse complement.
CCTTCTCTAGCTGAAGTCCTTCTAACTGAGGAAAGACGCCTGAGTTCAGCCCAGATATGGGGGAAAAACTGTATTTTTTTATCCTTTGGGTTTTTCTTTCTTTCCTGTTTCACTTTCTTAAAATGTGCTTTCATAAAAAGGAAGGTTGTTGGTACGTGAAGCCATCCTCCTTCTGATATTTAGAGGGCTGAACAGTTCCTTTTCAGAAAGAGTGATAAGATCTCCTGGCAGCCAAAAATAAGAATAATTCTGTTCCCTGGTGTATACCCTTGAATCTCCCAAAAGAAGAACTTGGACATAAATAGTTGATTGAAACAAAGCCTATGGTCTGATCCCATGAACTGAAGATATTTAGTTTCTATTCCCAGATTTGCAGTACTGTGCTGGGTAAATGCCTCAATTCTCCATCTGTGAAATGGAGATAAATAATTTTTTTTTTTCCTCAGGAAGGTTCTGTCTGAGTTAACAAATTTGTATGGTGGCCTGGAAATGCTTTAGAAGTGGCTGCTACTAAGATTTCTCTGATTTGCAGCTGACAGATAATAGCAGGGAGAGACTCAAAGCCATCTTACAAAGACGCAGACTAATTGTGTTTAACCATGGCTCCCAGAAGGCCAGGCTGGTTCCCAGGCACAGGAGGAAAAACAAAGGACAACCTCCAGGCCACGCTGAATTGATGAAAATGTTGTTAGCATTAGGGGCTCAGGATTGAATCTGTAATCAATACACATCTGGAGAGCTCCTTTTTCATCGTCAGAAAACCAGATCTGCACAGCCACTTAGCACTGAGCAAAGCTTCCCCCTCTCTCCCCCCCTTTTTTTTTCTGTTTGTTTTGACAGAAGTATAAACATGTTTCAATGTGGACCCTCCTGGTTAGGGTAAAGCACTATATTTCTAGTAAAATAATACTTCTGCTGAATCAAAATAGCTTTTTTGCACAAACTGAACATAAGAAGATGAAAGGAAAAGTATTTGGGACACAGGAAAAAGGAACTTAAATTACTTTTTCAGCAACAAAATGAAGGGACTGAAGACACTGTAATGAGATTAATAGAAGGAAAGCTCTTGTTTCTGAGGCAGTGCTGGACAGCTTTTCAATAAGAAGAGGAAACACTGCTTTTATTGATGAGGCTTGCATTAAAAGTATATTTCAGCAGCATGCAAAGCTAGATCACTGAAGTAATAAAATTCTGGGGGGAAAAAAAGGACCAATGGTGGAGGGCCAAGTAGTTGCGCATATAAAAGAAGACAAACAAATTTCAAAGTTTTCTGGTTTTAATAGATGGGCCTTTTTGTCACACAACTTTTTCCTTTTTTTTTTTTTACCCCAGAAATGGTACTTTATTTTGTTGAACCCTGTTTCTGGAAGGCAAATTAGTCCGCATATATTTCCAATATGGGATATTCTTCCAGCAAAGAACATTTCATCAGTTTTCACGTCATTTAGTTTAACTGAACCAAAACTAGGGGCTTGAAACAGAGGGTCAGCTGCATGTCTCTCCTTTGAGGTCAGTCCTTCCAGAAAGGGCTCTTTTCCCCTCTGTCCTGCTCTGCCTTTCTCCTTCTCACTCTGAAATGCCTCCTGGTACACCCATTTGCACCATGACCCCCCCGAATATCGTATATTCTGTGCATCCTTTACACCATGGTAGAGACTGCGCCTTTGGTGGGCTCTGCTTTTGCTGTTAGCAGTGCTGTGACACTATGGAAATATGATGGAAATAGGACTTGGGTGAACCACATGGAATGAAATGTTGGCAGACAATGTTGCAGGAGAATGTATTTTATGATATCCCTCTAAGAAAACATACATGGTTTTATTTAAAAATAAAACCTGAGAAGCAAAACTCATTAAGAGTCAGACTGGTTTGAAAGGCAGTATTTCAAATCATGGAAAAACCTGCAGCCATTGTGAAAAATCTGTCTTTACTTCAGCTTCTAGAAACCTCCACTGAAATCGCTCCTGTTAAGGGTGGATGAAGGTGCCTGACAATTCCCACTTGTACAGCACAAGCCTGGTATTCATCTTCCTGGCTTTTGCCTGTTTATATCCAGCATCTCTGCAATCCAGATGGGGAAAAGCACATGTGACAGCATGTGTGTGTGATTTGGAGCAGCAGATGGGTGCGAATGACAAACCGTTGCCTGTGTAGGCACCTACCTAGAGATGACTCAGAGTCCTGCCTCTGTGTGTTGCTGTGCTTTTCCTGCGCTCCGTTATGGGAGAGGGCACTGTCAGGGCTCCTGCATCTGAAGCTCTACCTGACTCGACAGGGATCCCATGCAGGCATCCAGATTTCAGTGCTGATATCTATTTGTGACGTGCCTCCTGTCCAAGAAAGCACAGACCATGTTCTCTCTCTTTAGGGAGAAAAGCAAGGTGAGATTGACGTGATATTCCAACTCTGCAGTCAAGGGCAGTCTCACTTCGGTGTCTTTTTAATTCCCCAGGTGGGGCTGTGACCTGGCGTTTCGTGCCCTGTTTGAGTTGCCTTGCCCTGTTCTGCTCTTGCTCTGAATGTGTTCTACAGAAAGAGAAGAGTGATGGAAAGTGAAGTGCACTGAAAGAGGAGAGGCTGGTGTTTCTACCGTGGTCCTACAGCTTAAGAGATTCCCACTGCACAGGCGTGATGTGGTCAGCTGGCACAGGGTGTCACACAGTGTCTGACAGCATGACCCCAAGGAAATTGGTGCCAATTCCAGCAGTGGGAAAATTTATGCCCCAGATGTGGTTTTGCATGCATTTCAACTGGACTGTCACTTAAAATGGTAGGACGGGAGAACCTAAAGCTTATTTCCTTGAGCAAGGACCTTTTGAGTCAGCAGGGTCATCAGTGCTATGGCTGTGCATGCACATGGACTTGCTAGGTTGGGAATGCACTTAGCACAAGGTTTGGTGTCTGACGCATGGCATTGATTTAAAACCCACAAATTCTGCAATTTCTCTGCTCTGCTGTAAGGCCTGACTGGGGTATTAAAAGTGAAGCCCTGCTCTGACAGTGCTCTGAGCTCTGCTCATTCTGTAGAGCCAGCAGAGCACCAAAGTTTGGTGCCTGTGGTCCCATAAATTTGAGGTAGGTAATCAAATCCTACTGCTATCTGGCTGAAACACATATTCTGTGGCCAGGAATTTGCATGTAAATGTCAGTGGGAAATTATCGTGAATTTTCTGTGTGACAGTTGGCTTTTTTCCTTTATTTTAAATGATGCGGTTGCAAGGATGAGTAGAAAAGATCCCTGGTTTGCTGCTGGAGAGACATCTGAGACCCATGTGAGCACCCTGCCGAGGACAGTTGGAGGAGATGGAAGAACTGGGCTGCTTGGGGATGGAGTGGGTGAAATGTGTTGTGGTGGAAGAAGATCACTGAACTGATTTAATTAGTTCTGTTTCAGAGGGTTTGTTTTTGCTCGGGTCACTGCTAGGTTCATCTATTTGCTTTTTTCCCTCCTCTTAGCAATAGACAAATGCAGGGTGATAATTAATTTGGCAGGTTGATTGAGATTGGGTGGCGGAGAGGGGAGTTTTCCTGGATGAGTGATGAAGCATTGCTGGTTGAGCTTAAAGTGAATAGTCTGAAATAGAAAGTAGTCAGTATAAAATCCCCCCAAGGGTGTATTTAAACTGAATGTACTTTGAGTTTTGACATTGAGGTTTTTTAGTAAGCTACCAGACTCTACAGAGTAATTTTAGGACATTTGCTAGCTGGGATCTAGCTGTTGAAATGTCAGTGCTATTCTTCTGCTTTGTGAAACCTCAAAACCAGGAAAATGGTGTGTTAATGAAAGAAGTGGCTTGTTTGTGTGGGTGTCAGGCTGAAACAGCCCTTGGCAGAGCAATGCTTTTTTCTTTTCCAGGCAAACCCTGGAAGCTGAGGCTTCACCTGGCCAGACTCAGTGCTGCTGTCAGGGTGGGAGAAGGCCCTGTGGGTCAGTCTGCTTTGTGGGAGGCCAAACTCTCTTTAGCTTAGAATTTTCATTGCTGCATCACAGCTATCCCTCAGTGCTACCATTAATGCATTTCAGGAAAAGGAGCTGCTGAAACTGTAAGTATTACATTTCTGGCTTTCTGCCACCTTCTATTTTGGCCTTACCAGGGACCAATTCCTGTTGTCACCGTGTTTTGCATTTCACCCCAGAGGGACACTAAGTTGCCCTATTACCATAAGCAAAGTTGGGCTTTTTCTTTTCAGTAAGTGCTTATGGTATCACAAGAGATGTGATTTGGTCAAACTGCTGGATTCTGCTGCTTACAGTTTGAGGGGGCAGTGGCACTGCCACCTTTGATTTCTCTGACCAAGCACTTGGAGTTAGGATGTTTTCTCTCTTACTCTCTACCCTCTTCCTTTTTGTAAGTGCTCTGGTTTGAGTTGACAGCTGTGACAAAACACCAACCGACCTTGTGTGCATGAGGGAAGTACAGAGGGGACACGAGCAAGTCACACATGTCCCTGTCCCTGCTGCCGTGGCTCGGTTCCCTTGCACTGGAACCACTTCCAAAGGTTAAATATCTGGTGAAACCTCCATGCTTACTCAGTCCTGAGGGCTTTTTTCTGCTGAGACTGCCAGTAAGGATGTCAATTTGATGATGTTCTGGGATTTTGTTTGGGTTGTTAATTTTTAGCTGTGAGGTAGACTCTTATCCACTGGGACTCAAATTGGAAAATTCCCATTTTTATGTAAACTACCAGAGATTGGTCAGCTCTTTGAATAATGCACTTCCTAAACTCATTGGACTAACTTGCCTTCCATATGAGCAGTCATGATCTGTGTTCATATTGAGGGTGATCCAGCTGAATCAGAGCTTGACTGAAAAATCCCTGAAATGTTTACCTTCTTTTCCAGTGGGTTTTGATTGCTGTGCAAAAAGACATTCCCTGTATCTTCAAGACATTTCTTTGGAAGCAGAGACCCTCCTGTGCACTGGTATCTAGCCCGAAAGGGTACACATCACCTTTGAGATTTGTGTTAGCAACACAAAGTGCAGATGAAACCTGTGTGACATTAGGATCTCTGAAAAGATAAAAAGGGAGAGAAAAACTGTGCACTGAAGAGAGAATAGTATTGGGAACATACATTTCAGAGCAGATTGTTTTGTAGAAGTCTTTAGACCCCTTAACAAAAGAAAAAAATATTTTAGATACCTCAACATGATTTCAGATTATGCTGACTCTGTCTGCTGCAGTAGCTGTCTAGTTTATCAAGCCTGTGCAGGCTTGGTACTGTGAATGGGATTCTTAATGCACAGTTAATGATTCCCAATGGAAAAAAAAAGCAAATAAGCTTTCTGACTTTTTCTAGGAACGTAATTGCACCGGGGTGGACTTGACTGTGTAGCTTTGAAATCCAGGAGCTTCATGTGTGCACTGTGAATAGCAAGCAATGTTTAAATAGTAATTTTCTCCTTTTTAGCAATCTACTTCCGTTCTTTTGTTAACTTGCTGTTATATTTAGGAGTCTTGATGTTGCTGTGTTGCCCTGACATTCCCATACTAAGGAATCTTCTTTTCTAAGTGACTGTTTGTAAATTATGGCTGTGGCTAAGGTGGGAGGATATCAGAGTAGCTGTGCCTACAGTTTTTATCTTAGCCAGTATGGATATTTTTCTCTAAGGCTTTGGTTTTCATGACTATGCTCAGAATGGGAAAATGGGTATATGGAAAATTTGGTGAACACTTTTGTTTGTGGATTACTAGTCTACCAGATTGATATGCCCATTATTTATCTAACAGATCAGTTCAAGGGGATAAGAAATCTCTTTATGATCAGTTTAATTGTTTTACTCATTTATTCTGGAATTAAATATCCAGATTAAGAGTATTAATTTAGGAAGCCTTTGTTAAAAAATCTGCTTTATATCTGCAAGTAACTCTGTGTGGCATCCATCCTTGAGGATCACTGAAGAATAAGAATTGCTTACAAAAAAAAAAAACAAAATAAAAAAGGGGCAAAAACCCAACCACCACCACCTCCTCCTTCCTACCCCCCATGCCGCTCAAAATCAGGTCTTTTCTCTATTTTACTACAGCTCTGCCTCCCAAACCTGTTGTTTAAAATCCTCCTTGATGTGTGAAAGATTAATGGGGACCTGAGAAATTCAATGGTAGGAGTGAAAATAATAGAAACATGCATGGATTTGTTTTACTACTGTCGTCTGTTTAAGTAGTTGTGACAAAGATTTGTATAAAACCAGATACAGGGTGTGGAGGTGGATATTCCTGTGCCTTTTCTTTTTCCCACCTACGGTTTTTTTTCTTATTTCCCAGTAGCTTCACATTCTCTGAAGTTAAACCTGCTCATTTTCAGGGGTGCAGTGGAGCTAGGGGCACAGTAGCTGCCAGTTTGCTGTGTCATTTGTCTTTGTGTCCCCTGCCACCCCGTGAGGAAGCCAGGATCCCTGAGGAAGTCAGATGCAGTTTATTGTCTGGAGCAAAAAGGTCATATGCTGCCACGAGAAAGTCCTCCAAAATGTAGTCTCTTGCTGTCTCTCCCCGTGCCAGATATGATCTCATTCCTTTGGAGCTGAGTCCCTGGTTAAGTGCTCGGGACAGTTTCTTCGCGCTGTGCCTGCGGGACAGTCACTGCTGGTGCCTTTTGGGTTGTGCTCTCTGCTGCCATGCCCATTTACCGCTCCTCAGCCCTTGGCTTCACCAACTGCCCTATTTGTTCTCCATCCCCTGCTGCTGCAGTGGCTCATTGTCCTGCTCACTGTCTCAGCAGAGTATCTGCCTGATACAGAAGTGTTCTGTGTCACCTCTGGCAGTGCTGTGGTTCATTGCTTGACCTCCCAGCCAGGTTCTGAGAGGGATGAAGGAGGCAGCTCCCTCCAGGACTTCCAGCTTCCCCAGGGTAGCAACTTCAGAGGGCTTAACTCTGTCCCCACATGGGGCTCATCCTGCAGGGAAACCATTCACTGCAACTCCTCTTCAGACCCATCACTGGACCTCGCTGCCCCTGCCTCCAGTTCAGAGCAATGCCAAGTTCCAAAGCATTTCTGCCTCTGCTTTGGTTTAAAAAGCTTATCTCTGCTTCCAGCTGCTGTCCAGCAGCCCAGAAACCTTTGAAACAATGTCTTTGACAAGGAAGCAGCTGAATGGCTCTTAAATGCTCACCCCCAATTTATTAATTTGGTTGGTTTGTTGTGGTGAATTATTTTGTTAGGGGGTTTTGTTTGGGTTTTTTTAACCAGTCTTGGAACTGAGGTTGACCTTGGTGATTTGCAGGGCTCCAAAACGTTGGGAGCATTTGGGTGGAGAGTTTCCTCTCCACAGTGGCTGTGATGACAGGAGCATGCAGCTCACACATCTGGCTGAACAGCGCAGCTCTGACATCTTGTGCTTTGTGCTGACCCTGGGAGTTGGCCAGGGGTTATGGAAAAGGGATTGTTTTTCCAAATACTGGAGCCCTTTGCTGTCTGTGTGTGTCATAGCCTACACATGCCTGTGTGTGATCACTCTCAGCACACAGCAGGGAAAGCATCTCTGACACTTTGGATGCCCTCAGGGCAAGGTGCAGTTCTGCCATTTGGTGGAGAAGGTGGTCAGAGCAGCAGTTGCTCCCCTGTTACATTATCAGGATCTGGCAGTGGTGCATCTCAGCAGCCAGACTGAGATTCCCAGACTGCTTAGCTACTCTTGCTGATGGTGTCCACACCAAAATTCCCCTCCCTAAATCAATCAAGTCAGTAAATCATCTCATTTATCTTGATTACCATGAAAATGCAGGGAACAGTCTATCGGATAGAAGGAATCCTACTCAAAATAGCATGTGCAAAAACACCCTGTTAGTTTCTGTGTGACCTGACTCCTGCATGTTTGCAAAAATAAATGTTTCCTCTAATATGTAATCAAGGAAATAATTTGTGCTTTTCTTTTTTTTTTTTTTTTTTTTTTTGTTACCAAAAAAGGAACTTATCGGGAACATTTTGTGCCTACATGCTGGTAACAAACAGTTTCTTATTACCAGTGGAAATATGATCCTGACTGGAGCATGGCTAATACCCATTCAGTCAGAGAATATGGATCATACTGTGCCCCATTCAGCACAGGCTGTAAGGAGGCAGTGTCAAAGAAGTCAACAGTGAGACACTGTTTCACATCCTCAACATGCCCATTCAACTAAATCTTTTCCAAAGAGGGAAGATGTTATGCTATGTTTAAACAGAAGCTCTGCTATTTTGGTGAAGGTTGAAACCAGGTGCCAGCCTGATTGGATACTTCTATCTTGCTCTTCTGGGTGCTGATTCCCACATGCAAACAACTCTTAAAGCTGCTGGCTACCGCCCAGCCAAAACTTCTCTTAATCTCAGTGGTAATTCATTTTTACCACTACTAAATTCTCTAAATTCTTGCAGGAGTGGCAAAAAGGTATTTTTGCAGGTTCTCAGATGTTTGGGAGAGCTCAGGCCACCCTCTCTCATGTATCACAGCCAGTTCCACAGGGAATTCTGGATCCAAGTGTTTGGCTCTCAATCACAGATGGGGCAGAGGAGCAATTTCTCTCACATTCCTGTGCTTTGCCTTGTGTTCACCTTTCACTAGAGAAAGCAGGACACTTTTATGTTCACTATAATGGAAATGAGGTATCCAGCCACACTCTGAATTCTTGAAATCCAAGGGAAGGAGCCAGTGAGCTGGGGAAAGGTCCTCATGTGCATTTGGGCTATGTGATCCTGTTGCAGTCTTTTTGAATCCCATTTATTGTCTTTGGTGACTACTGGCTGATTTAGCTCACTTTTGTCATCACCATCGAATTGTTTTTATAACAGTAAAAGTGTTGCATATTTGTAAATATGTGTCAAAAATAATTGCCGCGTAATAGACTGTAATCTGAATAGAATTAGAATAGACTTTGAATTGATTTAAAGGCTTTTATTAAACACTAAATATAACTATTTCATTGGTCCTCTTAAGTACTTACAGGGAAAAGATCTGCTCATTCCCTCTAATGAAACTGTGCTGAGTGTCATATTTGCTTTAATGAGCCCATATGGTTTCAAAATGCTGTTGCATTCTGCTGCTGAGGACTCCCTCCCCTTTCAAAGAGTATACATGGGGCTGCTTGTATTTTAAATATTGGGTTTTGTTCCTGACTTGTGCCCAGTTGAGGAGGTCCTTATAATAAGATTATGTGTTTTCTATTTCTCTGAGTCATTTTTTGGGGTTTGGTTTTTTTGGTTGGTTTTGTTGTAGGCTTTTTTATCTCGGTTTTTTTTTTTCTTTCCAGCCATTGCATAGTTAGCAGTATTGCTCTTTCAAGGGTGCCAAAATTAAAACCCCAGGAGAGAAAAAAATTATATATGGGAAAACCAGGACTTATAAACAGCTGGAAAGGTTTAAATTGCCATTCTTTACTCTCTTTTTATTTATTTAGATCTCCTACAAAATGTGTGGGTCACACTTTCCTGCAGTTCTCTAATACTAAGGAGGCTTAGAATTATGGTTTATGAATGTTAATGAAAGTTGAAATCCTTATGTAACCGTTTGCTGGGGCTTTAATTAAATAACCGTATAGGAGAAGAACTGCATTTAGAGAGGCGAGGGCTGAAGATGCTAATTTTTAAACAGCTTTGTTCTACTTCAACATGGGTATCTCAGATATCTAATGTAGGCAGTCCTTTATACCATTCCTTACTCCTTTGAAGGTATTGTTGCATTAGTGAACATAAGTTTTAAAACCACAGGCCTAGAAACTTCATGGTGTTTATAGCAAAAACCTGGAATTTAGAGCATAGGCCACCACCCTACATCTTCAAAAGGACACGACCCCTTTCACTTCTCTTTTTCTGTCTGTGACTGGGATTTTGGTATTGGGGTCTTTTCCATTCCTGCCTCCTCTTCCACTGACAGTCCTCACCCTCAGATGGAATGGGGGAGCGTTTTCCCTGGAGACTTGTAAGTCAATTATTAGGGTAGAACGAACCACTTGGTTTTAGTGAAGCCCATGTGTTTGTGCATTCCTGAACATGCAAGAGTTGTTCTTGTTGCTAAAAGCTGCTTTCATCTGTAACTATTAAAACTGTCAGAGATGGTTTTCCAGCAGTTTCAGATGAAATGTAAAGTAGCTCCTTTTCTTCCAAGAGAGACTGCATGCATATAAGCTGTGTGGGAGTTTGATTTCAGTTTTATCCCTCCTTTTCTGCTGCTTAGCCTTAATACACTTAGCCTTAGTTGCCTGGTCAGTAAGAATAATAAATTTGATGCTCTGAGGCTGTTTATCATCACTCTGGACGAAACTGATTCCAGAGAACTTTCAGAGGAGGTGGTGGGATCTGGAGCAAACCCATCTGTTAGTGATAAACATAAATCCCCCTACTTCCAAATGCATTTTTATGTCAGCATCTCTATTTGCATGCATGCATCAATTAAACAGTATATTATTTTCTTTTTCCATTATTTCAGAAAGTTGACTCACTCAAGTGGATTTATGCACATGCTCTGTTTTTTCTGAGTGTAGTTGGTTTGTTGTTTGATTTGGGGTTTTGTTTGTTTGTTTTTGTGGGGTTTTGTTTGGTTTTGGGTTTTGTCTTTGCTTTTAATTCTGTTTTTTCATCTTTTAATTTCTATTCAGCTTGTGGAAATCATGATTTCCACCTAGCCCAATAATTCAGGCATACTTTCTTTCCTCCTTTTCTGGGTATCATGCTCCAGCACTTACTGTCTGTCCATGGAAAGAAAATCAGGTTCAGAAGTAATTGAGCAGAGTGTGGTTTGTTGAGCTAAAGGGTGTCACACTGAAGCGATCATCCCTCTGTAGAATGCTGGCCCAGCAGAGATTTTGTTATAACCTCTGGGTTTTTTCTCTTTCTGTCTTAAAGCTTGAGGCCTTTTTGTGTGGTATCCTTTTAATTTAATTTTTCATTCCTTCACTCCTTTGTTACTAGGGACCACCATATGCCAAGAATGTTGTAGCATGAGATCAGCACAGTTTTTTAGATTATGAGGGAGAAATACATTTTAAAGCCAGTAAGATTTTATAAAAATGGGAGGAAAAGGTTGGCTTCATAGGTCATGGATTTGACAGTAATGCTTGAAAGCAACCTCACTATTTTACTGGGTGACAGCCACAGTCCATGTCACTCAGCAGAACATCCTGGTACAGTGAGACAAAACAGTAATGTGGGCATTGTTTTACACTGGGGACAATGGATCTATCAGCAAAAATACAAACATGCTGATTCCACCAATGCACTTTTGTAGAGAAATTAAATTGGACGAGGGTGTAATTTGCTATGAGGAGTTTGCTCATAAAATGGTGACAGAATAAGCAAGGGGTCACTCTGTTGGTTCCATAGAATTTGTGACTGCTTCACTGGTGGCTTTGGCTTCTCTTCTGTAAGTGATGTTGGTAGTTAAGACACTGGGAAATGGAGCAAGGATGAGTTGTTACAGCCTTTGGACTGACTTTTCACTGTAGCATTAGCTGCTGCTGCAACATCCAGTCTGTGGAGCACCCCAGGATTGCACTCCACACCTGGTGGAGGGGCAGGATTAGAGATGGGGAAACAAAAGGTACCCGCAGGCTGTGGAGGTGGAGGAGTGGTGGAGCAGAGCAGGAGCAGGCTGTGGGGCTGAAAACTCTCTGTGGAGATGTGGAGCACCAGGCAAGAATAAGGATCAGGATGAGCAAACTATGCCTGGAGGTGAATGAATGTTTAAGAGGACTTGATTTAGGTGTGAGGATTAGTGGTGATCATGAGTAACCACCCTGGCACACATCAGTCTGGTTTCCTGGGACTGGCTGGACTGGGAGCATCCCTGCATATGGGAACAGTAACTCCAAGCCTGACTTGTGACTGCGCCTCTCATTTTTGGTGGTAGTAATAAAGCAACCTTTCACTTTTCAGTGAACTTTGGATTCAGTGAGGGTAGGAGCATGAAAAACCTGGCAGCAGGATCTTATGCTACACTTGGGTTTGAAGGTGTGGTGTGTGCTGCCAAGTGTCTGTAAAGCCTGGAGAACCACCGTGGCCACAGCCAGGCCTGTAACATTAATCCTTTTTTCTTAACTGTGAGGCTTACTTTTTGTGCTAATTTCACTGATAGGATCCTGTAGGTAGAGACAGCCCTTAATCATGCTGGGAATCGCAGGTGGTCAGACTCAAGCTAAATTAATTTTCTTTTAGCCAAGTAAATTAAGAAAGCAGGAGTTAATTCCTCCAAAGACACAGGGGCTAAAGAGTAAAACTGAAGAGGTTTTTTTGGTCCAGAGAGGCAGGAGCCACAGAGGAAGCACAGGTACGAGGGTTCTGGCAGAGGCTCTTTGAAGCACATAACCTTCGGTAGGTGCATCTCTTCGTAGTTTTTGCACACCAGTTATTTACTGAGGCCAGCTTTCATAAACATCAAAGCTGTGCTTCATCCAGTAATGGAGAACAAATAGGGAAATGCAGCACAGCCAGTGTTTCCACCAACAGTATATGGAAAATAGGAAATAATTGCAGTAAAATGAAGGGGCCAGTCACAAGGCTGTATCAGGTAGAAAAATGATGTGGCACTAGTGATCTTTGGTGCCTATCTGCATGTGTGGTTTGTCTCCAGCTACAGAGGTAGATAGTTGTAAGTAGTAACTTAAAAAGAAGGGGCCCTTGGAAAAGGAAAGGATAAGTAGGAACAGTTGATGGAGAATATGAAAAAAAGTCTCATCATAGGAGATGCATTTGGCTTTCCTCATTTTTCAAAGTAATTTTAATCTCTTGTCCTGGGATGAGTGTTTTGAAAGCATGTTCTGCAATAAGTGTAGGTTGTAAATCTCCTTGCCTACCTCTGAACTGAGAGAAGGCATTTCCTTTGGGAAAGAATGTTGGGAAAGATGAGCAAGAAAATGATCATGACTGTAAGTCATTACATGTCACATTAACCCTCCTATCTTTCATTCACATATTTTTATATTTGCATTAAGCTATGCTTGTGTGTGTAGGAGCAAATGATGCCCAGAAGGAATCCCTGAGTACAAAAAACCCCACAATTCAGCGGTGAAACAGATTTAAAGCTGTTGCTAATTATCATGGCTGATAAAAAAATGTACATTGCTGTTTAATCAAATGTCCCCAGCTTTTGGTCATCTCCTTGTTGATGATGTATCAGCTGTCCTTTTGCCAGATCATTATTAAACATTTGGCTTAAGCCGAATCTGTGGCAGTGGGAATTTTATTGGCATGAGTAGAGTTGTGATGCTAGATGTGTTTGGGTTCTGAATGTAAAGGTACAATGTTACATGGCTTCATTATGAAGCTAAAAGCTGCGTGAAATAAATCATAAAAGCAAACCTGTTTATTTGCAAGAAAATGTGTAATGGATATAAAAGCATGAATGTTTCAATTAAAACTAATGACTGCAATTTATCCCTTACCTCTGCTTTTCTTTGTTTTTCAGCTCATGGGGCATTCTGAATGGGATCACAAACGAGGACCCAGAGGCTCACAGGTCAGTTGCTCAGTATTTTGTGTTTGATTTTGGCTTTTGCTATATTTGAGGCATTCATGCAAGTTTTCCATCTGAGATTGGCAAAGTTGTTAATTTTGTTAGTATTTGCAGGGTTGGAGCAGTGGAAAAAGGCGTAAAACCATGCCAGCTTTTATTAATATAGTTTTTGAGCTGTAATTCAAACAGTTGATCCAGACAGAGCTGAGTCATCCAACAGAAAGGTTTTTTGGGTAGCAAAAAGATGGGTTAGATGTATGGAGAAAGCATTTCTTACTCACGTCTTCATCAGGACATCAAATGAATGCAATTTCAAATAACATGTGTATGTTTTGGTTGGGTTTTTTTTAAACCCAAAAAACTTGTAAAACTTCGATGGCCCTCTCACCATGGCTCCTTTCATTGTTGACCAAGGTGTCAGAACTATGTGGGGAGGTGCAGGAAAGCCACGTGTAGCCACTGGTTTGCTCTTGACCTGTCACTGGAAGGAAATTATGCCAGTAGTGTTAATGGTATCACAATACATTTTAAAATTATCTGTAGAATTACAATTGCTGCAAACAAGACATTGCTACCAGTATTGATGCTCAGGAATTTTCCTGCTTGCGTAAAATAGTCTTTCCTATCTAGTGCTGAAAATACACAAATACATTATTAGGGCTCCACATTTTGGGCTTGCTTTTACTTCAGGTGAAGGGTTTTCATATGGATTCTTTGTACAAATGACAATCCAGATGTGCCATAAAAGCGTTAAAGGTCCTGTAATAAAGTGGAGAAAGAAAACTGTAGAATCATACAACAGTTTGGGTTGCGAAGGGCCTTAAAGATCATCCTGTTCCACCCCCCTGCCATGGGCAGGGACACCTTCCTTTAGACCAGGTTGTTCAGAGCCCCATCCAAGCTGGCCTTGGACACTTCCAGGGATGGGGCAGCCACAACTTCCCTGGGCAGCCTGTGCCAGGGCCTCACCAGCCTCACAGGACAGAATTTCTTCCTAACATTCATTCTAAACCTACACTCTGGCAGTTTGAAGGCATTCCCCCCTGTTCTCTCACTACAGTTCCTGATGAAGAGTCCCAAAATGACCCAAGCTTTCTGATTACCATGTGCTATCCTAGTGCCCAGACACAAAAACCAAGGAAGAAAAGGAAGAAAAGTTTCAGTAGAAAGAAGAAAATGTGCCTCAGTTATTCCACTGTAGCTTTAGATCCTCTCTTTTACATGACTCTGAAAATTGTCTAGATAGGAAGAGTATTAAACCTAATTTAAGTAGTTTCTTGAAAGGTTAGGAGAAATATATGAGGTTCTGATTTTTGCATGTAATAGAAAAGACTCTTTTTATCCTTTTGTGATTCAGTTGCATTGTTGCCTGTTTGTGTCTTTTAAAAAATGCACCCATTGTAGAAAATAAGATCTTGGTGAAAAATTAAGGTGAGTGATGTGTTAGGTATACTTAAATACCTTAAAACCTAGAAAGAAAAAAGGGGAAGTGGAATCACTGGTTTACCATAATGTAAAACTAAAATCCACATATGAACTCATAAAGTTATTCTACCAAGACTCATTAAAAAAGCTCTGATTCAGTGGGGTTTTTTTAAGAGCTAGTAGGTTTTCTATGGCATGTGTTGAAACATGAGGGGAAGCTACTACAAGTGCATGTCATATTTCTTAATGGCCCACTTGGAAAACATGTTCCTTTTCTGCACGTAGGAGTTAAATGCAAAGTGCTGTAGTTACAGGTAGCGATGGATGTCAAATGAAATACTCTGAGGCCTATGGGAATTTCTGTTTGCAGGAGTTTGTCTCGTGATAAGCATCTGCAATTCAATAGAATGTAAATGGCACAAGTAAAAAGCTGTCTTTACAATATTTAACTTGCTCATGACTTCTACCATGACCATCACTGCACTCCACTGTTAAGAGACTGCCCACAAATATGTCTATGTATGTTGTAGGATTCCTTTTCTTTTAGAATAATTATACTATTAAGGCTGCTCTAATTAGATTGAATTATAGGTTGCTTTACAAAGAGCAGTGAGTTCCTGGCTACGTATTTGTTCTCTTTTTTTCCTTTCTTTTTTCATCCCTAAAGACAACACTGCCTGCTGTAAGTGCTTCACACTGAGAATTTGCTGTATGGGTTTGAAATGAAGCAGGAAGTGCAAAGTGAATTTCATTACACTTCGTGCTTAATTTTAAAGATTAATACATGTTAGAATTAAGAATTTGGACATGAAGCTTTAAAATTTAGCTCCAAATTAAAGAAATTCGTGTTTAGGAATATTTAATCCACCTAAAGAAATCTCTCCCTCTCAAATATATACATGCAGTCTGTAGAACCACATCATGTGAGGGGAAAATATTCATACCCATTTGTAATGTTGGCACATGCCACAAGAAAGTGTGACTGGCAGAATTAATCCTTGGAATATTATTGCTCTGCAGAAAAAATATGCAAATTGTATTTTAATCATTCTACCAGAACACAGTACTTCCAAGATCTTTCAGGTGGGACTCACGGCACACTTTGTGCACACGTTTTTACGAGGGCTCTTGGATGTGTAGGAGTAATTTGTTGCTCTTTCATCAAGACTTGTTTGGCTTGCTGGAGATGTAGGCGTAGCCCCAGAGTCAGTGGAATCGAGCAGTCGTTCCTCCAGCATTGTAAAAGAATGATGATGGAGAGAGAAACACAAGTCCAGCATTTTTAATTCTCTTTAACTATAAAAGCTCTCAATTATATATCTGAGGTGCTGCGTTTTACCCCTCCAGTTCCTAAGCAACAGCTATTTTCAGATTGAGTGCGTCTGGTGTTGTCTACCTACTCCAGGCTTCTTTCTGCGAGGTAGCTTGTCACTGAAAGCCGGGCTGTTCACTGCCTCAGCCTTTTGTTGTGGCACTGCAAGGACACAGATGCTTTAGAGAAACAGGAGAAGCTGGGGTACAACTGGTCTCGACCTTGCAGCTTACAAAAACTTGTGTGCATCGGGGAGCTCTGCCATCTACAATGAAGAACAGGAGTCAGAAATAAGGTTCTTGCCACTGGTTTGGGACAGAAGCCTTTTTCTCAAGTCTGGAAAAGCCTCTAGAGCAGATTCGGAACCATGAGCCGGAAATCTCTGTACTTGCTGAAGCGTAGGTGGGAGTCGATTCCCGCTGCTGACCAGGTACTGTGCTCTGGGAATCTGTTGTGTCTTAGTCTGCCCTCAGTGCCACTGTAAAGAGCCTTACAGTGATTTAAAGGGGTGTAGGGGTTCTCTGCGTACAGTGGGAACCAGCTGATCATTATTTGTCGTTTCCAAGATTAATGCTGCAAAACGTTGGTAAAGCTGATTGTGCAAGAGCATGTGCTTGTGAATATGGAGATGCCATGGCAGCCCACTAATGCAGGTGTATTTAACCAACAGAGCCTCCCTGTCTCAAAAAGGAGACTTTTCTAAAGGTTTTAGGAGTATGTTAAACTGAATGGCTAAGGAAAATTGTACTCTGCTGTTGATGAGTTCCTCGGTGCATGACTTTTTTGTATTTCATATCTTACATATATGTATATGTGCTTGAAATCACTGAGGCATTGCCAGAACCTCAGCATTTTCAGAGCAGTCTTGGTTGATGTGTCATTTCCAGTGCGCTAACCAAGATGAGAGTAAAGCAGATGTAAAGAGAACATATGTAAACATCTGCTGGGAAAAGCAAATATTGTCATCAGAAGTACGACTAAGATGTGATGAATGACAGCACAATTAGTATATTTCCTACTTCTTGCTCCTGGCACTCCAAGATTCTCTGATTTATTTTATTTTTCAGTATCTTCCTTGGGATGTAAAGATAATAAAATAAATGATTATGGAAATAATATTGGTGAGCTAACAGCTCCACTCTCTTCTCAATCATAATTCCAACTCAGTTTTCCATTTATGAAACAGTTGACTATGAGGGGTAGTCTTTATCCATGGGAAAGAGGCAATTATTTGACAGAAAGAAGGATGGACAACAGAAATTCATCCCAGTTTTTGAGAAGGGTCCTCCTGTATATTTTTATTAAGAGGGAGAAGGGCAGGGCAGATTACATACCGTATTTTATGGAGTTGTAGATTTTAAAGATAAATCATACCACTTGGAACTTTTAGAGATCTTAGACACATCACTTGTCAAAAAAACCCCTCATGCTTTCACATTATTATTCACAATAACATAAAAAGGCACTGTTGACTGATAAAATTTTATTGTAGTGAAAGGAATTGAATTGATCCAGATCAGTCCAGCGTTCTTAAATCTCCTGGTAAAAAAGGATAAATAAATGCTCTGTTAGGATGTGAATAATTTGTCGTCTTGTTTCTGTTAAGAAGATGTAGAAGCCCTGATGCTATCTCAAAGAAAAGGTGTTTTTCAGCCTTACTTTTCCAGCATTTCCTTTGAATCACTCTAACCCTAATGTTGCATTGCATCATATAACATATTGTACCACAGTATGTGGGAAAAATAAGTATTGCTCACCTAGGTGTGAGGTGTGCCTGACTCCACGGAGCTGTGTATGAGTTCCACCATCACTCTCTCAACCCCTCTGGAAGGTTTTAAAAGAGGAAAGGAAATTTCCCTGACCCATCTGCCACTTTGGGAGAGTGAGACTCAGTAAGTGATGCACGTAAATCCAGTTAACCTGAGCACAGTGTGAGTCTGTAAGGACTGACTGAAGGAAAATGCAGTTACTGTGCAAGATGACAACCCCAAAGAGGCAACTTCTGGAGGGTTTTAGGCTGGTCCTGTTCACAATTTATTGTATAGAAATAATACCTCTGCCTTTTGGTGCAAATCCATTCTTTAGTCCTTAAAGGAATGCAGTCACTTACTGTGTTCTAGGCTTTGACAAAATTACTTTATATTTATACAGTCATTTTATATTTACATTTTATTATTTATAGATATATATACAGGTAAGTAGTAACATTGTCGGTTACTTCTCTATTCAGAGTAGATAAAAGGTATTTGTGTTAACAAATGACAAAACCTCTCCAAATGGGTTTATTTTATTGCCATCTAAAATAAAAACAAAAACCAAACAAAAAGCTAAAGGAAGGAAATAAAATCAAAAAAACTGGAATTCTTTGGCTTGATCTTGTTTCTAGTGTAAAACAGTGTGGCAGGTCTGACTTATAAGAAGAGCTATGAGTCCACAGTGAAGTCTGATACTCTATTTGAACATACTTTTTGTTTTTTTAAGTCATTACGTGATTTTTATTGCTTATCTTGGCTACTCTGCATGAAATCAAATGACACCCAGAACTGTTTAGGCAAGGGTGAGCAGACTGAGAAGTAAGTAAGAGAAAAAACAAGAGCAATTATGATGTCTATAGACAATATAGTTGGAGGTTGCTGGTTTGGGGATTTTTTTGGAGATAGGTTGTTGTATAATTTTATTTTTTATCTTTTGAGCATTGTTTATGCTCCCAGACACTACATCACAGAGGTCTCCATGGTTTCCAGGCTCTGGTATGACAAAGGAATTTGCTGCTCATTGTTTTGTATTTTATGTGTGTGAAGGAGTGAGGAAAGTAGATTTAAGTGTGAACCCAGAATTAGATCTTTTTGGTTTTGGCTGATGAAAAATGTCTGATCTACCTGTTCATTTTTATATGTGGAAGATATATCTTTATCCTGTGGGTGTTTTGCATGGGTAAATTTAAGCTAAATAGTGATGAATTAAATACCATATATTGGCCTCTATTCAACAAATCATAATAGTTCCTGAATCTTGAATGGCTTTGTCAATAATTTCAGAAGGAATTACCTTTATATGACTAAGGAAAGAATTTGTGAATGCTTTTCTTTCTTGTCCATCCAGCTGTTCAGATTACTTGAAAGCTCTCCCTGAAGCTTCAGTACAGGTTTGGGGGGAAATTCTCTGTTGATTTTATTTGGTGTATGTGCCTGAGGATCTTGTTTCTTGGACTCATCCTAATTTTTTATTCCTGAGAGCTGCAACTGAGAATGCTTTCACTGAATGGATATGGATTTAAAATATTGTGGTAACCAGATGAGCCAGAGGCGCTAAATATTTGCTGCAATGCTGTTGAGTATTTCCATCTACCTGAAATTACCTGTAAATCTCATGAGCTGTAGCCTTTGAGCATAAGTTGGTTTTGATACTGGTCCTAAGACAGGAAAAATCTTCTCACATTACCCCATGATGGAAACTTCTAATTGTTTTCTTGATGACTGTGAATTTAAAAACACAAACTAGATTTCCAAAACAATGTAGGAAGAACATAACCAATAGTTGCTGTAGGGTTTTATATATACACAGCTGTAGATAGCTGAAAGGAATGTTCTCTGCAGTTAAATAAAAGCAGTAATATTTTTGTAGGTAGGAATGCATGCTTACAGCAGTGTAAGCAGTGGTAATGCTTCCTGTACTATTAAGTCACCAGTTTAGATTGTGATGGATTAGTGTAAAGCCCATGAAGTGATGCTTCCCTCACCTGCCAGTGATTTACAGCACAGCTGTGCCTAAGGCAGTTTGCATGTACAGTGCAATATCCTGTTCCTTACCACTGGATGTGGTAGATGGGACAAACTTCCATAGTCTACAGCCCATGCAGGGAGCTAAGCAGCAAATAAACTGATCCTGATTGAGTCATAGCAGTGAAATGATAAACCAAGGGATTTTCTGATTTTCATATAACATTACATCATGCAGCCACCATATTCACTGTTCATGCATAAAGCAGAGTCCTGCTGGGACACATCACTACAGTGATCCTTGTTTCTAACCAAATCCCTTTTACTTTCCTGAAAACAATTTAAATAAAAAAAAAATTTCCTGTTAAGAATGTTTTTGTGGGTTTTCACAGTTATTCATTGTTAATAAAACCTTACATTATCCTTTCATTCAGCAGACAAGCTTTCAAAGCTTTAGTGGCAGAGCAGAGATTTCCAGGGTTTGGGGTGTTATGAGAAAGAAGCCTCATGGGAGGGTTGTGGGTTGGTTGGAATATCAAGCTGGGGCTGGGGGAGGAGAGTTGCTTTTGCACAGCAGGAAAGGTGCAGGAAGCAGAGTCCGAGATTAAGAAATGATCTCTGAAATACTTCCTTGCTTTCTAATGCAGCAAATGAGTGATGCAGAGCAGAAAGCTATCTCAAAGAAATAATCTGCCTCAGATTTGTGCTTGCTTCCCTTAGAATGAGGAGTTGAGCCTCAGGTACTATCTGGGACTGTGGGGCCATTTCTTTTTGTCCTGCAGGCTTTCTACCCTGCTGCTCTGAGGTAAGACAGGATCTGTCATACTGGCAGTTGTGACACAGATGATGTGGGCAAACCTCCTGAAACCTTCCACATCCATTGCTCATAGGATGGAGAAAAACCTTTTAAATGGTGTCAGCCACCCTGTGAATCTCTTTGCTCTCAAATTCTCTATCCCAAAAGGAGTGGCAGGAGGACAGGAGTGGATTGGAAGCTCAGTAATGACTTTCACTCTGTCATGTCACTATTCTTCATAACTAAGCAGGAGCTCAACACAGATTCCCAGAAATGTTGCCATTCTTCTTCAAAACCCTTCTCCACCCTTATTCCTCCCAGGTTTGTAGAGCAAGTCCTGCTGCTAGTCAGGCAGTCCAGTTATGTGACAGAGAAGCTCGCTGACAATACTCAAATTGCATTTTTCTTTATTCAGTGACCAACTTCCAGTTCAGGAAGGTTGCAGTTTGTAGGATCGTAGCTGTGCTGCAGATCAGTGCATTTGGAAAAGGAATCAGCACTGAAATGCAAACAGGAGTGGGAAACCACATCTTGGTGAAACGTCTCCTTGAAGAAGCAGCATGGCAAGAGTATGAGAAGTTGGGCTCAGTGCTGTTTGTCTTTTGAAAAGCAGAGAGAGTGGCAGAAGCTGATAAGTGGTCTTCTTTCTTTCCTTTTGTATTTTTTTGGCCAAGCTTTGCCTTAGGCTGGGGAGTACATGTCCAGTGGTGTGGTGCAGATATAGACTGACTTGCATTGAGACGATGGGATTGTGAACTGTCATCATCTGGAGCAGATGAAAGAGATTTTTTTCCATCTGGGGTGATCAGACTCCTGAAACACCCCTTAATTGCCCTGCATTTCTCTCTCATCACAAGAGTCTCTTTCTGGCAGTTTTCATAATTTAATTTTCAGCAGTTTTCATAATTTTGTTAACTTGCTCGTTTTCAGAACCCTGGTTTTTATATGGTGTGATTTTCTGACTAGAGCTTGTCTTTCTCAGTGGCTTCTTTGTAAATTTAGAGTCTTAGGGTCTTCAGGTTAAGAGATTTTGTCCATGTGCTTTTTTTGGGGGTTGGGGTTTTTCTGTTGTTTTGGGGTTTGATTTAGGTTTATGGGGGGTTTTGTTTGTTTGCTTTGGGTTTTTTGTTTTCTAGTTGAAAACATAGGAAAAATGCTTAGAGCATCAGTTATATTCATTTGTTCGATTTAAGGGGATTTGAAATTTATTGGCATCTGACAGTTAAAGTTGCTGGATACCTTTAAGACCCATAAACTTACAGACTTTCAGAGAGTTTAATCCCCTGAAATTCAAGTCCTCTGCTTTAGCACAAGCTAGAACTCTCTGCAGGTTTTCAGACTGCAGATCCTCTGAATTGCCAACATACGGGCATCCGTCTGCCAGTCTCTGAAACAAAAGCTACACTGAGAATGTTCTGAGACCAGAGTGGTGCACCTCAAAAGAGGTGAGTAGTTAAAAGTGAGTAAAACAGTGTCCCTTAGTCTCCTGGAAATGCCTATGCTGGATAAAATTTTCCAAATACAGGCTAAATGTTGCAAGGGGAAATGTCAGTGCAAAAGTTCACAGTTTTGAAAAAGTTTTAAGCAACTGGAAACAGGGTCTTAGGGAGGAAGCGATGGCCAACATAATAAATGCCTGATACAGTCAGATCCTTTGTAATGAAAAAACCCACGCCACATTAAAATTATATAGCACTGGGGCTTTTGTGATGATAGAAGACTACGCTTTTGCTCCTCACAACTATGTAAAGCTGAGAGTCATGCCACAAGGTGTTCTGTTAATTTCCAGTAACACCTTAAATTTCACTTACCGCATATGTGCATTCCAGGTATTTGTCACCTTCCCAAGCACATTTTTTAACACAATCATTGCAAAATTGTAGCTTCCTCTATTCAGAGATGAACCCAATTATGGTATGAATGTGGTTAATGGGCCTAATTTTTTACTGAGCAGGGCTTATTCCTAGTCTTCAGCCAGTGTGCTTCCACTGGTATGTTAATAGGAGCATCGCTGGGGGATGTGGGCTGTCCTAACCTTCCTTACAGAGTTTCCACAATGCCGTTGTTGTTGGAAGATGTCTTCGTTAATGAGGACAAAATGAACTGGCTGATTTCACTCTCTAATGGAAACTTCATTTTAAAAGCATTTTTATTAATACTGTTTTGTTTTGGCTTTTTTTTCCCCTGTGTTTAGTGTCCATACTGGGGAAGATATGTATGCTGTAACTGCTGCTCTCTGGGATAGTTTTAAAGAATAAATAAGTGAAAGTATTTCCTATTGTTCCTTCCTTACAAGAACACATGCTGAATTCTCTAGTAGCTCATTTTATGAGTTTCCCAGAGGAAAAGCTCACAGCTGATCAGCTCTACTCTCAACAGCAGATGTTCTTTTTCTTGACTTCAATAGTAAGCTATAATTTTGTTCTATGTCTGATGGATCAGTGTTCAAAATTTAAAAATGAGTTATTGGAGCAGCCTCCTGAGATTTTTGAATAAGCTAGAGCTGGAGTAAATCTTAAAGTCAAGTCATAAAAAAGAAAATTTCGTGTTGGGTTGGATTTTAGAGATCAAAGGTTCATTGTGTAATGGCTCTGCATTGCTCTATTTTCAATTCCTGAATAACCTTGAATGTTACAAGAGCAGTATGAATTCTTACAGTCCATAAAGGAAGTCTGGAGATTATAAGGTCTTCAATCTGGAGTTCATAATTATTAAGTTGCTGGTCTTTATGCAGGGCTAGAAAAGCTACTTGTTACGACGAATGGACAAGTCCTTAGAGGAGAGATAAAGGCATCAATTATTGAACTGCAAAAAAGTAAAAAAACCTTCAACATTTAGCATGAGAAAGGTACCTTTGTTAATAACCTGGATGATGGACAGACTGCACCCTTAGCAAATTTGTAGATAATACAGAACTGGGGGGAGTGGCTGCTACAGCAGGTGGTGGTGCTGCCATTCAGAGGGACAGGTCAGAGAAGGGGGCCAGCAG
>NW_008238447.1:1800564-1811395 GCF_000691975.1 Corvus brachyrhynchos | reverse complement strand
AGCAGGAATCTTACTAAGTTCAACACCAGGGGATAAAGTCCTCCCACACCTCAGGAGAAATAACTGCAGGCACCAGTACAGACAAGGAACTGACTGGCTGGAGAACAGCTTGGCACAAAAGAATCTTGGGGGTCCTGGTGGACATCAAGCTGAATGTGAGCCAGGAGTGTGTCCTTATGGCAAAGAAAGCCAACAGCTTCATCCTGGACTGCAGTGGACATTGCCAACAGGTTAAGGGAGGTAACCTGAGCTTTGATGCAGCTCAGCACCAGTGAGACACATCTGGAGTGTTGGGTCCAGGTCTGTGCTCTGCAGAACAAGAGACACAGAAATACCGGAGTGTGTCCAAAAAAGGACCACAAAAGTGACTGAGGGACTGCAGCATCTGTCATATGAGGAGAGGCTGAGAGAGCTGGGACTATTCAGCCTTGAAAAGAGAAGGCTCAAGAGGATCTTATGAATGTGTATAAATACCTGATGTGAGAATGAAGGAGATGGAGCCAGGCTCTTTTCAGGGGTGCCACTGGACAAGAGCCAATGGGTACAAACTAAAATACAGGAATTCCTGTTTGAAAATAGGAAGGAACTTGTTTAATCTGAGCACTGGAATGGGTTACATGGAGAAGTTATGGAGCCTTCATCCTTGGAGATACTCTTTGTTTGCTCCCTATACCTCCCCCCACAAACACACAAAATTCATGAGGAGGCAGAAAAAGCTGTAGATGGAAAAGGGGAGCCAGGAAAAAACCTTTCCAAACAGAGCTGGAGCTATATTAAAAACCAGCTACCAAGGTAGTGATTTAAAACATGTAATCCCTTTTCAGACTACCTGGATGGTATTTTGGTAGAAACCCAGATAACCTTTCTGTTTCCAGTAACTTTGCTTCTGAAGCACAAGAGCTCACTTCTCTAAAAATGAGGAAAATATCATTGTTAATACTGTCTATTATTCTTCTGGTATCCGAGAAAAAATTAGAGATTTTCTGTCAGGTACAGTTTTGAAAGTTCATATGCTGTTCTCACATACATGCCCTCGGCTTCAGAGCAAACCCCACACATAGAGCATTTTCAGTTTTCACATCCAGGATAGGGGGACCTGAATCTTCAAAGTTAGGTGATGGATATAATAGAAATGTGAAATGGCAATAAGCTTTTGTGTCATATTATCGTGGACCAATTTTTATAGGTGTCTAAAAATAATAACTCTGTGCGTATTGAGATTGTGTTTTAGGACTCCTGGAGGGTTTTATGTGCTTGCTTCTTTTAAATTAACAGTTGGAGTTGAGTGAACAATCTGCAAATAATTATTTTAGATTAAGTTCTTCATTAAAATGCAGAATAGGAGGGGGGCTTAGCTGACAAGAGAAGCTGCAGTACTGCTTTCTATTCCTTACAACTCTGTGGGATGTGAAAGTGATGAACAGCTGAAGTCAGTGATTAGAATCTTCAAGGATCGACGTTGCCTTTGAGCCAGTTCTGTCTCAGAATGGCGATTTTGCTGGGATTGTGATGTGGTAGCATCTTCATCACAGAAACAGCCCCTGGACAAAATCACACTCTAGGTTTTGACTCATTTCCCTCCAGATAGGAGTTGCTAAAATGCATGATTGTACATGTAGTTTCTGTGTGTAGCTGCCACCTCCTGTCTTCCAAACAGACACCAGGTTTGGTTTTTGAGCTGCTGCAAAGAGTAGCCATCAGTGATGGATGCTGCTTGGTGTTGGTGGAGGAGCCGCACAAGGCACGGTGTGTCCTTCACCACAGGACGTGTTGCAGCTGGACAGTGTAAAAGTGGATCAACAGTTCACTTGTGATAAGCCCCCCCAGCATGTTTAGGCTCATGCTGTACAGTGCACATTTTTTCCTGAAGATCAAGTAGAGCATGGAAGAGGAGGAAAAGCAGAAACTGAAATGGAAGTGCTTTCAGTGGTGTGAACATGTAAGGCACACTGCTTTATCCTATACCAGTCACAGAGTAAATCCCTTAATCTTTTGTTGTAGGGTATCCCTTTGGCTTTTGAGGCATAGACAACACATTTCTTTCAAGATTCTGATGCTCTTTCTCCACCCCCCCAATACTGAGTCTTAAAGTTGGGAAGAAGAAACTGGGAAAGTTATGCAACTGGGCACTGGATTCCTGAGATGCTCAAGGTGCTATTTTTGTTGCTACAGGCATTTGAAAAAATGTACTTCCAACATTTTGTTTTGGAATTACTGCTGGAGTTCTGAAGTCCAGGAATTTTTAGCAAGTCCTCACCATAGGAGCAGAAAGAAACAAATCCAAGATATTTTAATATGGCACACATAGTTCTGTTGTTGCCAAAGGGAAGTGCTCTACTTAAATGTCAAGACAATGTTAGCAACAACTGACCCAAGAAAAATGAGCTGGGGATCCCAGTCCAGTTTCTAATGGTTGAGTGTCTTTCACTGAAAATTCTACCTCAGTTTTTTAGTGCTTGGGAGGTGTTTATGGATGTGGAATCTGCACTCTGCTTGTTTCTTCAAGTCAGGCTTTTCAGAGTCCTTGTAGGAGGGTAGATGAAATTCCCTGGTCAGCATCTCTTCTGTGTGCTCTAGAAGGAACCACTTGAGGTGGCAGTCACATAAAGGCACAGCGCAATTTCTGGGTCAGCCTTTTCTTCTGGTGGTATTTCAAAGTGCACCTCCTATTTCTCTTTAATTAGAAATTGGTGTCTCTTATAACCACTGCCTTTAGTAGGGACATAATTGGGCAGTGCTATTTTATGATGTGGTTCTTCCCATCATCTCACTTCATCTCATCTGGAGGACTGTTCTCTGCCTTTCTGTCACTTGCCTGATCATCCCTCCTAGTATGAAGCCAACTACTTAGAATCAGTCCCATTCATGTTCCCTGCCATGCTGGAGTAACATGTCAAAGGACTTTTTTGGCCATTGCCATGAAACTGGAATTTAACCTAGACATGCCTGTAAGTTTCTCATACTGCCATAAAATTTTCTATGCGTGTTGATCATGGGTCTGGTTTAGATGCAATTATTTCAGCTCAGTAATATGACTGTTATTTTTCCAGATATTACTTTGGAGTCCCCAGCTTGACTGCTTACTCCATTTCAGTTGTAATGCCTGCCTAGTCCGTTACGGATATTGCTGTGTACTCCATCCAGACTGGCATTCCAGACATGTTTTCAGCTGGCCAGAGTGCATATCAGCATTTAGTAACTGAGTTTCATCTCCACATTTGATGATATTTCTTCTGTATTAGAGCCTGCATCCCCTTTTCTTTCCTTAAGAAATGTTCAAATGCCTCTTTATTTTTCAGTCATCAGAAGCCTGGTATAGAGACCATAGACCTATGCTTCCTCTGAATTCCCTTCTAGATTCCTTTCAGGCCTCCTTTGAATCATCCAGCTCTATGTAGGCCCTCAAATCCAAGCAAAGTTGCCTTAGCCTTGCCAACCTTTTTTTTTCCCTTTCATTTCTGATATGGAACTTTTCCCACCCACAAAATGTGGTCCGGGTTCACAGTATTAAACCTTAATCCCTGGAACATCCAATGCTTTGATATTTTAGGAAAACGCCTTTTTCAGTTCAGGAAAAAACCTTCAGATTTTTTCATTATTCATGTCCATCTGCTAGTACTTTTAACAATTTGATGTGCTCTCATCAAAGCCTATATATACTTTCACTTTTTATCCTGTATCTAAACTCAACCCTTTCAGTGTGCCATTTGACAGTATCATAACTTAGTGATTCTCTCTAAACCAGGAAAATAAAACTTGTTTATAACTGCATTTTGTTGCTGATGAGCTTTAGTATTTGTGGTGGGGTTTTTTTCTGTTTGGAGTACTTTTTTCATTTTTGTTGCCATTACATTTTATAAGTCAAATCCTACAGCCTGTTGTCTTACTTGAGAATATTGATTATTTACAAACCAAAAGTTGGCCCTCAAAGTACTATAACTTCTTTATTATTGTTTTTTACTCAGGTTACAGAAAATGCAGTATTTGAGTTTATGAGCAAGGACACTTCCGATGCTGCCTTCTGCTAGCAAGAGAGCACTATGTAATCCTTTCATAAATGTAGTCCAAGCTTTATCTTACTGTTACTTTACTTCCCCTCCCCTCCCCCCCTCAATTCTCCTCTAGTGGTAAGGAACAGTCTCGTAATTTCCTGCTAATATTTAAGTCCATCCCATTTGTAACAGTCCAGCATTATCCTGTAGCATAAACAAGGCTGCTCTATTGGGTATTTTAAAGAGCAGACATATCCCCTCTCAGCCATCAGTCTGCTACATTAGATAGGGGTTGTTTTTTCTAGTCTACCCATAGCTTATTTCCTTCCTTCATCTAAAGGCTCTTTCCTGGGTTTATTGCAGTTTTGTAGAATTCAACTTTCTGCACAAATTGAACATAAATTAGAGCCCGGCTATGTATCTGATTAAAGGAAAGAAAATAAATCAAGTTTAAAACTTATTTTTAATCCTCTTGTAAAGTAGAAGCCATTTAGATTTGTAGAACACATGAATCTAATAGGTTGGAAAAGACCTTTAAGTTCATCAACACAACTGTTAACCTGGCACTGCATGTTCCAAAACCTCATATTCCCACATACAGGGCTAGCCTACTGCCTCTCCTTCTTTGCCTGGCCCTTCCAAGGAGATTTCCTGCTGCACCATGGCTTCCAGCTCCTCCTGTTCACTGCCCATGCCTTGTGCAGTGGTGTAGGTGCACTTCAGTTGAGCTACTGATCTTCCCCACCATCTTTGGCAGGGAAGAAGCCTCAGTTCCTGCATGACTCTTCTCAGCAACTCCTGTGATTTCCCGCACTTCAATAACCCTTGTGTCTCTGCTGCTGCATGGATCTCCATCCCCATACCTCTACAATCTGCAGATGGAAGGACCTCACTAGTACACCATCCCTCAAACTTCAGCGTGCTGCCTTCAGTCTTATCTCTAGGGAGCTTGGTTTTATCTCCTTCCCCCTTCAAAACTAGTTCTAAGCTCCTTCAGTGATCTCTGCTCACTCCTTGCAAAGATCCTTTTCCCCTTCTGACAGCTTCCCTGTCTCTCACCAGCAGATCTGCTGTTGTGTAAATGAACCCATGATCAAAACCCCCAAATCCTGCCAGTGCCACCAGGCTCAGGGCCAGGTATTGATCTGCTGGCTCTTCTTGTTCCTTCCCTCTTCATTCCCTGCAACTGGAATGATACAGAAGAGCTTGTGCTCTTCAGCCCTTAACCAGTTGTCCCAAGCCCCTGAACTCTCTGTTGATTGCCCTCAGCCTTCTTGTTCCAGCTTCATCACTGCCTGCCTGGAAGAATAGTGACAGATAAGCATCAGAGGGCTGTACCAGGGCAGGAAGCTTTCTCTTCATGTTTTTAACCTGGACACCAGGGAGGCAGCAGACTTCCCTAAAAAGTGGGTCTGCTCTGCATATTTGGCCTTCTGCTCCCTTCTCCTGTGACAGTAACACATCTTTTCTTCTTTATGGAAGCAATTTTGATGAAGGGCTTGGGCCACGTTAACCTTGGTGACACCTCCAAGCTGGATGAAGCATCACTCCTGTTGCACCTGCATCAGTGCCTGCTGTTTGGTCATTCAGTGATTAGTGAACATGTTCCTGACCATCTGAAATAGAGAATCTTTTAATTTGGGCTGGTTCTTGTTGCTAGTCTCCAGGAGTATAACCCTTAGCTTCTGTACTGAATTTTGTCCATTTCCTAAGACTGACCTGGCCTCGGAGAAACTCAAAAACTGATCCCTGCTCACTGACATATCCTCCTAGTGGATTCCCCAGAATTTTTGTCACTAATTTCCTCAGTGGCAGCAGCAGCCAGACTAACATCTGACGCAGGTAACATAGACACCACAACTGTGGAAAAGCAGCGGGTGGAATGGCAGTGGGGAAGAGGATGAGGGGACTCTGACACTGATTCTGTCTCAGCTGTCTGGAGAACTATAGCAATAGAAGTGCGTGTCATTCAGCTGCACACAGGTGAAATTCTTGAGGGTCTAATAATAGAAATGTGCAGTCTGGATGGGCAGGTTAACCTGCTGTGTGTGGTGTGTTTGATGAGCAAAGAGCAAGGCAGAGGTTGAGCAAAATATATTTAGTGAACAATTTGTGTCAGGTATGGATGGTGAAAAACTATAGCATTCTTGGAAAATTGCAGAGCAAGAATTCTTAAATTAGGCTATATATATGCTTTCTATAAATGTTCTAAATAGAATATATATAATAATGATACGTATGTGTATAGATTCTAACTAGCAAATAGAAAAGGAGTATAAAGATAGCAAAACCACAAAAGACAGAGGTATCATGCTTACTATATTTGTACTTTATGATTTAATTTAAGAGAAAAAGGGAGGAGGAAGAATTCCAGTTTTAGAGCACAAGAACTGAGTTTTCATGACCTTTTCCCCTCCTGAAGTTGTATTTAATTTAGCTATTTGGAAAAGTAGTTGAAGAAAACGACAGGAGGAATATTCCATCTTGCACAAACATGGACAGAAAACAGAAGCCTCCTCCAGGCAAATGGTCTCAGGAGATGGAGTAAATTGCCAGCCATCCATCTCTCTTTCCTGGATTACCTGATGTATTGGAGCAGTTAAAGAGGAATCTACTGCTTAAATGCAATCAATAATTTGCTTTTTTTGCTTTATTTTTCTTATTACAGCTTTGAGGTCACGGTTGTAGTCAGAAGTTTACCCGCACGCTTTGCTGAGACGTGCTTTCTTTTCACAATCTAGTTTTTAAAGGGAGGGCAAGTAACATTTCCAAGTGTCAGCTGAATGGCAGAAATGATGACTGAAGTCCAATAATTGTCATGCCTTTTAACCCAAAACAAATTATAAACCTGCATTAGGAAGTGTTTCCCATCAAGCTGTGTTTGCTGATTTGGGAGCTGGTGATGTCGGACACAAAGTCACCCTTTTGGCAGACATTCTCCAAGGCATTTGTGGCAGAGGCTCAGCAAGAGAGTGACGGCATTTGAGGCTTCTGATGTGGAATGACTTAATATTGTGACAGCCCATAACATATACTTCAAGTATCTAGGAAAGGGATGGGATCTCTCATCCTTTCTCAGATGCAAAGGTTATCACATACTGTGGGACAAATCTAGAAGTTGGGTGCAGCTTTTGTTTTTTCTGCTCTTCTCTTAAGATGGAATTTCTTCAGATTTGCATTTTTTCTGACTAATGTTTAAATAATATATTTTTCATAGGTATGTGGACAGACTGTATATGTAGGCACGTGGGAGGGAGGTGGGTGTCTGCTGCATTTAAAGAGCTGTCTTATGTAATGCAAAATAAAAATTAAAACGTGAGGAAATGTGTCATGTCTTTGTTACAAAAATTTTATCTGTTGTTACTTGGATCTGATATATCAGACAAATGTGCTCTGGAGAACAAAGTAGAGGTTTGGTGTATGTGCTGGGCTGTTTTGTTCCAGGACTGGCCTTGGAGATAGCAGAAGCAGCATCATTGCAGAGCCTGTATTTTCAGCTCTGGAAATTACTTCCTGACCATGAAATATATCTGCACTGTTGGATTTTGAAACTGGTTCTTATTTTTTTGCTCTCTCCCTGATAATCAGTTTTGTGGAGAAGTGCACATAGGTCTGCAGCTCCAGGTCTCCTGGCTCTTCAGCAATCTGCAGGGCTTCTTTCCAAGTTTGAGGAGTTTTCAGAGGAGTAATGGTTTCTTGGATTTTTTACTTTAAATGATTCATTTTCTGCTGATTGAATAATTTTAATTTATTTTAAAAGGAAAGGCAGAAAGTATTAATCCTAGGAAAGAGCAACTGTTTCCCTTTGGAGCACAAAGTACAGATGAAGGAGATCAGCTAAGGCAGCACTCCTAGTGTAAATGCCATCATTTAGGTTTCAATGGCTTGCAGTTAGAGCTTAAATGGGTTGCTCAATGGCAGAAAATCTAATTAAACCTAATTAGTCAGTAATTTATGTTTCACATCCTATATACACCCCAATTCCCTAATTCCTATCACTGCTGTAAATTCACTAAGAACTGGACAGCAGGGGTGAGCTGGCCAGGCCAGGTAACCACTGACCTCGTATTGAAGCCATTCCCTCTCTGCTCCTGAGGTCATAGCAAGTATTACCCCTCATGAAAACTGATGGTCGTGTAAAGAAGTTTTGCCAGAGTCAAAACGTTTTTGGCTTTTATTTTGCCGTCAGCCTTGGCTGAGAGTGGCCAGGAAGTTTCAACTGTTTCAGGGGAAGGTATCTGAGGAGTGGCAGGAAGAGGGGTACCACATTATTAACTTTATTTCAATAAGATACTGCCAATGCATAAACAGAGAAGGTGATATGCCAGACATTTTGAATTTATTAGACTGTTACAAGTAACTGGTATTTCCAGCCAAGAATACTTAGATGACACGTGAGCCCATTGGGTAATTTTTTTAGCTGCTGTGTGTTGTAGTTTGACATATGTGGGAGCATAGAATACTTCCAAGGGTGCTCATTAATTGTGGATTAGAGCATATATTTGTGATTATTGTCTTATTTACTTCCCTGACTGAATATAAAATGAACAACATACATGGTAGCATTCATGTAAAATACATAAATTAAAGAACAGGAACATAAGGTCTTTGGGAAGAAGTTTTGCTCTTCCCAGCAGGAGGATGACTGAAAGAATATATTTCTTTGCTTTGATACAGACACATCATTACTTGCTGCTACAGTAGGTACAAATTTCCTTTGACATTCCCACTGAAATTAGATCACCTTCCCTCCTTCTCTTTTCTGATAAAATTAATAAAATTACATTACATTAAAAAGAACAAAAGGAACATGTGACCACAGCAAAGAGGCAAAACAGATTTCAAAGCAGATAACATCTTTTGTGCTGCTTAAATGCTGCTGGACTCCATAGGAGCCCAATATTGGATACAGTCTAAGTCTTCTTATCTAAATTATTTTATTAAAAATAGAAGCAAAATATTTTTAAACTGCTTTCAAAAAGAAGTGATCTGATAGAGGTTCTGAATTCTTATACATACACTGTTGTGGGATGTGTTGGTTTTTGGGGGAGGTAGCAGAGGGCATTGGAAAGGTTTCCTGAATAGAATAGGTGCGGTATAGAATAATCTATTCCTCTGCCTCAGTTTTAACCTCCTCCACTTCTGATATGCTTAGCCTACAAGTGACAGTGACTAGTCACTACTTGAGTTTTGGGCTGTGGATTTATGGGGTTTTAGGGTTGGGTTTTTTATTAAAGAACTCCAAACAGTGTAAAGTTATACGGTGAATGCAACTAAAGAATGTAGGCAGAGGGTGCAAAACAAATGGTTTTTAATTGAGCTGGCACACTGCTAATTTTAAGATTAAAGGGTTCTTCTATGGTAGCATTGTTGTTTCCTTCCTAACTTAGCAAACTAAACTTTCCTTCCTAACTTAGCAAATGAAAAGTGTTGATTTTGACAGTACACTCGTGCAGATACAGGCGAATTAGCTTTGGTGTTGGGAACAGTTCAGCCTGTACTGAATCAGACAGATAGCCTCAATAACATATCCAATTTCTCAGCTCACCTGGCTTGTCTGCTTCCAGCAATGAAGAGATCTTCCCTGGTTAGCTTTGGTGTCTCTGTACTTCACTACATCACTCCATAAGTATCACTGTTAAGCCACTCAGCATCTGTTTTACGTCAAGTGTCAGTGGATTTGATGATCTGTATCTGCTCAGCTGTTCACTTGCCTTTTGTGTTTTCATTTCTTCCCTTTCACCTACGGGACAGTTGGAAAAGGATTAGTAACACATGTGAGGAATACATGAGGCATAGTGGATATAGTTCATTGAAGATAGACCAAATGTTACCTCAAAAGCAAACAAAAAACCCATCCCAACACCGCTATGTGGAAACTGCACATCCCTAAACATCCTGTGAAGAAAAGTGCATGGGGCAGATTGCTTCTCTGCTCTCCTGTGGTGTCAGCTACTGCCTCAGCACCACCTAAACATGTAGCTCAGGTCACAGGAGTGATGCTTCCTTGAAAAGTGCTCCTTGCCCAACTCTGCCTTCTGCTTTCTCTTGCATGGATACAGAAAGTCTTCTGAACGAGTAAACCAGATTTAATCCCACCCATAAACTATTACCAGCACTGCCTCCATAGCCAGCTGCAGGGTGTTTATCACGGATGAAGCTGTGGGAGCAGAAAGAAAGCTGCCTTTGATTTACCAGTCTCAGATGACGTAGGAAGGATGTCAGGAAAATCATTTAAAGATCTGCTAACTGACCAGAGTTACTGAGTTTTTAGCTAGCTAGGAACAGTATGATGTTGTTTTGGCACTGCTCCTTTTCCCGTGGTGCGTTGTAACTCTTTTTGGAAAGTGTCTGTGTTTTGCATGTCAATGTGCTAATCAAGTTTTAGGTAAACAGAGACACAAAAGACTTAGTCATTGCTTCAGTACTTTTCTCAAAAAGCTCCGTTCCAGCTGCACGCACAAACACTTGCTTGAATATAAATCCCCTTTCTGTAACAGAATTTGCGAAGCACAAAATAATTTTCCTTGGGATATTTGTTTGGATTATTTTTTTCCTGCATTATTTCGGAGGGGGAGAAGTGCCAAAGAGTTCGTGTGCTTGTATGTGTATGAGTCAGTGACTGAGTGCATGTTTTATTCATCCCTTCATTTTCAGACTGGCGATACTGTGGCACCCAGCAGGCACGACTCAGGTGAATCTGTGCCACTGTCGAAGCACTCTGGTGTTTCATACCAAACCCTTTGTCCCATCTGGCTTCACTCTTCTTTGAAGCTACTGTGTAGCTTGGTTTTCAAAACATTTTAGTTATTTGCTGACCTTCCTGTCACCCTCCAAGA
>NW_008238447.1:1774722-1800542 GCF_000691975.1 Corvus brachyrhynchos | reverse complement strand
ATAATGCTGAGAGGGGACACACAGAGGAGCCTGTATAGAAATGGAAGACCAAAATTTAAAAAAATACGGTATCTCCCTGTCTCATCTTTCTGCCAGTTCAGGATTCATCTGTGTGGGTTCTCCTGTGTCACTCTCCAGTCAGACAGCAGTGGAAGTGAGCAGTGTTGCTATCAGATGTCTTCCACCCCCTTCTTATTCTCTTAGGTTGAATTTAAATATTTTGAAGGTTAACACACTTAAATTCACACAGATTTTAACAAGAAACCCAAGTTTGTGGGCTTCAGTGTAAACCATTAGAATGCCAAGTAACTTGAGGTTAAATTTTTGAATGGTTGTTTATGCCAACAGTTTATAGCAGTGGAGGAAATAAACCTTTCTGAGCAGCTTTCCTAACAGAAAGTGTGACTTAAGCCAACAGAAATGTGCAAATACATAGCTTAGTGCCAAAACTGCCTTACATGAATTAGATTTATTATACACCAGACAGAAGAAAATTCAAACACTCACTTCAGGCCTCATTCTGTGTTGAGATTTGAGTAGGGGGGTGTTGTGTGCAATCTGTGTGAGATAAACTGCTTGGGAAATTAAACTTTGGAAGACCCCCCCCCCCCCCCCCGCCCCCTCACTGCTGCTGCTTTTCTCATGTGATTGCCTGTCGTTAGTGTGGGTGAACTTTCTGAAGCTTGACATTGCAACCCTGCTCAGTGTCGCAGCTACAGTATGTCAAGCTCATAACAAAATAAACCTCTCACCGGAAACAACTTCACTTTGAAGTTCACAAACTTGCTCTAGTCTTGGTTTTAAAAGAGCGGTATCATATATCAAATACACTGAAAAGTTATTTCAAGCTACTTTCCTATGATAAAGCACTATGGTTTGGCCACTGCTGTAAGTGCAGATGTATTCATTGCATTCCAGGCTTTGCCAGCACTTTATTTTATTTATGGCTTGCTCCATTACTCTTTATTTTTAATAAGTGTTGGTAAAATCTATCACATTGCTCCACACTAAAGACTTCAACACAGTGGTAAATTAAGTTTAAAACTTTTCACAATGATATATGTGTTAGATTGGATGGCACAGCAGAGAACGCAGGGGTTAGCAAAAAGGCAGGTTCACAAATGTGAATTAGCTACCCTTTGTTAGAAATAATTTTCTCCTGATCAAATTGGAAAGTAAAAGCAATAAATGGCAAAGCTTAGCTGCAAGTCCAGCGTGTTTCTACATCAGCTGACACTGGATGCACTGACAGAGCTCTTACTTGCAGTGGCCCCATTTGGTGAGATGCTTGACTGTAAGCACAGTTACAGTTTGAACTCTGCACATGGCTTCTTGTGGTTCCCCATTTCCCTTGAAATCCTTCCTGTCTTCTTGTGGTGACAGTGAAAATGTGGCTAAAGTACGTCCTCTCGAAATAATACAACTGAACACACCCCTGCTTAGGTTCTGAAGGCTGCTGTAAAGGACCTTAGGATGAAAAACAAATTTGATAATACCAGTATGAGGTAACTTAGTAATGAACTAAACACCTGCTTTACTTGCTTCATGGGAACGTAGGATTCTAATTTTTTTCTCTTTGGCATCTTTTTGGAGAGGGTAAGATCATGCTGTCTCAGTGATCCACAACTTAGCAAGGCTGTTACATCTGTAATATAAGCAAATGACCTGTAATTTCTTACCATTGCTGATCCTAGTACAGAGATTTTATCTGCAGCCTTCCCAATTTCACTTCTTCCCAGGATATTAGCACTGTTGCACTTTTAGCCTAGTGGAAATATTTAATTACCTTGTTTCATAATGGCCTATAAAAATGTGAGCATAGCATCTGCATTGTAAACCTTTGGTTGAGCTTCTGACTGTGATTTATACTGTTGTTGTAAAATCTGTGGAACTGCCCTCAGATGAGGATGCTCAGCCTTCAGAGGAAGGTGGCAAGGGCTCCACGGGACCCTTTCACACACTTAGTAAGCACACTGCTCTCAGCTTCATGAGAGGGATAAAAGGGCACCTTGTAAGTGCTTTAGCCCTCAGTGCATGAGGCTGGGATTTCCATATTTTGCCTTCCCTGGCTGGGTCTGCAGTGGCTGCCCGGATTGTGTCAAGGCCACATTCTTTCCACTGCCAGAGGTGTTTACTGCGCTATCAGCTGTGAATTGGGAAACGGAGCCCTCAGCAAGGGGCTGGCACACAAACTGGGAGAGAGGAATCATCTCAAGTGGCCTGACCACATACATGTCCTTGGGTTTATATTCATTTTTTGATTAACAACTCAATATCGAATTCAGGAGCCTGAAATAGTTTTAAAAGCCTTTCAGTTTAGCTTAACTTCAGTTTAGAGAAGTCCTTCAGTGCAGCCAGTCACCTGCCAGCCTGCTGTGCTAGATTTAGTTCAGATTGAAACTTTCCAGCCCAGGCTGGGCCTCCATGGGGTTTAGCTTGCTCAGCTCTAGTCTCCAAACTGAAATATGGAAGGACCTCCAAGAGAGAGGAGGGCAGTGAAAGGGCAAGGGACTTCCCCGAGCCCTGAGTATTGACTTCAGGTGGGGAGTCCACGAGTAGTTGGAACAGTAGATGAATTGGCCCAAAGAAATTTTCAGATGTACCCGGCAGGGGGAAGATACAACTCTGCTAGAGAGAGAGGTGACTTGCTTGGAGACCAGAACAAAGCAACTGGAAAACAGGAAATAGCATTAGGAAATGCTCTCTGTACAAGAACAAACAAATATTTGTACAGGAGGATCTGCAAGTGGCACTGCTTTCCTCCCACACTGTGTATGGCTGCCAAAGTGATGGGCTCCCTCTGAATAAGTCACATTTAATGTATGCATAGTGGATGTCAGTGTATGAATAATCCCCATGAACCTTGAAAATTAGATTAATTTTACAATCCTGAATTTTTGGCTATGTGTCTGGACATTATGTTAACTAGAAGCTGAAAGTTCATTAGAGTGGAGCTGCTAAGACTTTCCTGGGAATGTTGCTACAGCCGTTTCTTGGCTTAGCTGAGGAGCTCAGGGGTCTGCAACAGCTTCAGGAGGCGAAACACACACTTGTCATACAGACACAGGGAGGACAACTTTTTTTTGAGTGAGTGATTGGAATGGATGGAGAGGCATCTTGCTGATTTTGAAGATAACACAGTCCTCAGGATGACCACTTAGGTGTGGGGGTTGTATTTGTCATGAGTTCATTGAAATTACTCTGGGATCAGTGAAAGAAGGCATGAAAACTTCTTGTTTGTTGCTGAACACAAGATTTACTGGAGAGTGCTCTAACCAGAATCGCTGAGTGGGACTTAGTTGTGAACTCTGAAAATTGTTTATATTTAAAACAGATATGATATGATGCAGACCTGAGAGATAGGGGGAGAATTCAGAAAATCTCTCCCTTGTCATGTGTGTAGCTTTAAGTTTATTCTCCTACATCTTCAAGTGGAGGCTTAATACCTATAATATTATGGAAGGATGGTTTTGTTGTTTATGTATTTTATGAAGTCAATAAATAAACCTTAACAGAAGTGATTAAACCTGAAATGGCAGCAGGGAATAGCTGTATCTCTTCTCCATCCTCTGATTCATTCCTAAATCAGGATTTACTACTAACTCAATTAAATACACACTTTCTGCATAATTGCCCATGTGCTGGCAGAAAGTAGTCAGTTGTCAGGGATTTTGTTCATTTCTGGGTTGGCTGCCTGAGAACATAAGGATTTGGGAAGAAACTGTGGAATTACCCATAAATTTTCTTAATTGAATTGAGCA
Organism: Corvus brachyrhynchos; assembly: GCF_000691975.1. Taxonomy (NCBI): domain Eukaryota; kingdom Metazoa; phylum Chordata; class Aves; order Passeriformes; family Corvidae; genus Corvus; species Corvus brachyrhynchos. The sequence continues at coordinate 1,796,781 of NW_008238447.1, read as the reverse complement.
TAAGCTTTCAAGCCTAAGATGTGAGCAAGGAAAACTTCCCAGTTTCCAGGCAGAGCTGTCTCCTTGCAGTTATTTACACAGTGCTGCTTTGACTTGCTGTTAAAAAATTACACTGAGGCAGAGATTAGGAATTCAAAGAGCAGTTTTGTAAGAAAAATGCCTCGGTTTCATTCAGTAAGAGGAGATGTGGTAAAAGAGGGAGAGAAGGGGGGGAATGAGCAGGGCAAAGAAAAAGGACTGTTAGTTCAGGCAGGTTTGAATAGTCAGTCAGGCCTTGATCCAGGAGAGCCTTAAGAATGTGCTTTGTTACAACACTTCAGTGTGACAATTGAGAGCATGTGGCCCTAGAGCCTCCTCCCTCCATCCTTCTCTCCTCATCGTCACCCATCTTGTGTGGTTCTGATCTTTTTTGAGAAATACTGTTGAGGGAATTGTGTTTCTGTCACAAAGCTACTGTAAAATTTCTAATCCCTTGTTAAGAGCAACTCACAAAGCTCCTTTCTTCAGCGTTTAAATGTGCCTCATGGAGGACATGTCCATCCTTTTAAAGTTTGTGTTAAAGCAGTGCTCTGCTGCCCTTTCCTGCATTTTGATGTGAATTGTTTACTGAGATTAGAAATAACTGAAGAAATCTTTGATAACAGGAAAATGTACTTTAACACAAAAAGATGCCTGCTTCTTTTGCATGCACATGTGTTCATAGTATTATTTTAGCTTATCATAGATAAGGTAACTTACATTATTGACATAAAATATTGTCATTTTTCATGAAAATGCAGCCAATTTTTCTGTGCCAAATGGCAGGTAATACTTGGCGCAATATTATGCCTTCTATTAGATACAATTTAAAATTCGTGCCTGCAGCTAATATATTATCCCCGCAGGATTTGGACATCTTTTCTACATTATCCTTGGTCATTTATCTCTTGTCATCATGCAATGTTGGTGTGAGATTTTTACTTAAAACTAGTACAGAATTTCTTTCACTGTGTTCCAGATCAGTGTGCAAGAAATGTTTAAAGCAGCCAACTGAGTGGCATATCTTCTGTACCCTGCAAAGTACTGCTGGAAGTTTTGTGTCTTTCCCTGTAGCCTGCACTGAGAGATTCGTTCCTCACGCACAAACTTTCAGCAACCTGCCAGTGACAAGGCAAAATAACAGAGAGGATGTAGTGCTCGTTTTTGATGCTCGGCATCAAAACAGATGTCTCTGAATCCGGGGTGCCAGGGAACGCAGGGCTGCTCAGCAGTATCAAATAGGGACAACGGGGGGGGTGCGTTTGCCTGCACTGCTGGTGCAGAATTTGGGCTCCGGGCTGACCGCGCTGCCGTGGGTTTTCAGTAACACCAGCCTGAAGTGCACACACACCATGAAACTCTGCATTCCTCCCCCTCCTGCCCAAGGCTTTTGCTTTTTTGGGGGAGGTGGTGGTTGTTTTTCTGTGCCTGCTGACGTCAACAAAATTGCCAGATGGCATTTCAATGCTTTGCAAAGAGACAGGAGCCTTTTATTACCGGGGTCACGTGGATCCCATTCATTTGCATTCCCAGAAGTGATCTAAAGCTTTTGCTCACTGTATAGGCGAAGAGTGCTCTGCACCTTCCAGGGACCCAGAGGGCCTTCTGTGGGATATTGTTGTCTTATGAATCCTTTAGAGGATGCAGAGATGAAGGGTTTACTTCACATTCATTTGGCTAATGTAGAAATATTGAAAGTCTCTAGACAGTTGTGCTTTGCAGAGGTTTTGTGGACTTCTTTTTAAACAACAGAGGAATACTTTTGTGAATTTAGGATAATAAACAGACTTAGAGTGTAGCTCTAAGAGGGCTACTTACAATCTCTCAGGTCCAGGTGACTCAGTAGCTTGTGGAACAAACATGCAAGTCCAACACTGTGATAAATATTAGCAGAGAAGAGGAACTATCAGGATTTAGATTTTGAAGGTTCCAGGCTCTATCACTGGAGCTGGGCTGTGACATGATCGATGTGTTGAAATGGAACAGAGTCCCTTTATACCCCTGAACAGATGACTGGGAGCTCAGTACCAGATGCACAAGATTAAACCAATTTACTTTGCTGTGCCTGAGCCATCTCCACAGCAGCTGGGCAGGGGACATGGCAGTGTTTGAAGGCCAAAACAATCTCTTACTGACGTAGTAACTCCAATATCAGCCCTTGTCTGGCAACTAACCCAGAAGGGAGGGAGCTTATGATTAGATTTTGAGTGGACCTTGGAGAAGTGAACCTGGAGGAACCTGCAAGGCTCACAGGGAAAGATGTGAATGTTGGAGAAGGAAAAGCCAGACAATTTTGGGGAGCATGAAGACTTCTGCTTCTTGCAGATTATGAAATTGATCTTTGGAGTAGTTTCTCAGGTTAAAGGGAGGAGAATTGTATTTCTGTCTGAGAATGAAAGGTGGGAGGACTTTTTATTTTTCCTCGAAAGAAACACAAACTACATTTGTTGGAGCATCATGGACTCCATAGTAATGCAGAACAGAGGCTAAGTAATCTGATTTTGACAGCTACATCACAATTTGAAACTAAAACTCCCCTAAACCTATCTGAGATTACCATAGGCTCCAGAACGAGCAATAATCTGAGCTCACAAACCGGGTTTTAATACATTACTATTCTATTTTCTAGCAGTTTCAGCTTTCAGATGTACCCATGTGGTGCCTCCTTGCTCACAGTACACGGCAGTGACAAAGATGTGTGTAAGTTCCCAAGGGCCATATGTCTGAAAAAAAAATATGGGGCAACATAACCCTATGATCTTTCCAAGTGTGAATATTTTATTGCTTAACAAAGTGCTATTGAAAGGCACTTTGAAACGCGGCATCACAGACTTCCCTTTCCTGCTTGGTAAACCATGTGTTACTATTGGTTACCCTTGTCTTACCAATTTCCCAGCTGTATGACATGCACTAAGTTCTGGTGATTTATCGTGGTATTCTGTGTATGTTAAGCATTGCTGCAATTCACATGGTGCTAAGTGGTTACAGAAGAACACACAAATAAATACAGTGAATTATTGGACTCTTTAATTTTGGTACCTTCTTGACTAGGAAGTGGAGAAATAATTTTAAGCTGGCTCAGAGCAGACTTGGTGATGTTGCAGAGTACGAAGAGTAATAACCAACTTGACCCTGCTTTCATAACTCCATTCTTCAACTGGGGGAAGAAAATGTAGAGTTTCTTTAGGGCTGGCATCTCAGGCAAAGTTATTGCTCATGCCGTGCTCCAATACCTAATTTAATTTCACAGGGGAGTAGCAATCGGCGTTCACATCATGATTCACAGATCATGGAGCAGGAAACAGCCTGTCAACTTCTAGGGAGCTGAAAGGGGGGAGAGTTGCTTAGAAGAAAAACAAAAATCTGTTTTGTGAAGGAATTCAGCTCATGAGCACAGCAGGCAGACTTCAGTTCTGCTGTGACTCCTGGTGAAGTTAGAGGAGTCACTCTGGAAGATTAATTTGCCCCTGAGTTTATCAATTTGTAAGGTCTTGAGTGCAGATGAGTCCTGTGGTGGATTAAACACAAAGAAAACATGCAAAAAAGAAATACCACTCTTTCTCATCTAAAATCAGAGGGTTTTGGGACTTCAATTTGAGCGTGTCCATTCCATCCCAAATTAGCCGTATTCCACAGCCTGACATCAGCTTGTACCCAACTGAAGACGTGCCAATGTGAATACTTTGCATCTTTTTGCAAATCACGTCAATAACCAAAAGAAAGCATGCTTACACTAACATGCATGTGTAAACATTGCTTTTTGTGTATATGTGTGTTGATGTTTCTTTATTAGCATTTTAATGTACTTTCATTTTCTCTCTTCCATTATTATTGGTATGTGGATACTCTTAACAGCTCCTTTTGGGAGGGAAAAATGCAATAAACTTCAACCAAATTTAGAGAATACTTTCATGCTAAAACACTGCACAATTACAGGTAGAGTTTAGCATCTTCAACAGCTCTGATAGCAGACAAATACAACATGGGGAGAAGAGAGAGGCATGTATATGTTAACCTTATGTGTTTGACTTATTTCTCTGGAAGGAATTCTGCTTTCTTAATACAGTTGTCAAGCACTTCATTGCTTGGGGAGTTTTGTGTTCCTAGAGAAACTTCTGTAATCCTTCTGCTATGGAATATTTTAGTATGAGAGTCAGTTCAAAATGTTATGAGATTCCCTCCACCTCCCACAGATGCAGAATTTCTTTGTTGTTTGTACAAGATTTGCAAGATCGTTGGAAAGAATGTGAACAGTGAGAGATTGCTGGGCTAATATAGAAAAAACATGGATTAAGATCTTTTTCCTCCCAAATCGATGATAGCATTTCATGGGCACAGCAGAGCCACAGTCTTGATTTGAAGGAAGAGTAGTGCCATCTGGTGATGCCTGGGAGAGGCTTTTCTGCACCTAAAGCTGCAGGATTGTAATGCCTTGTATGAAAAGTTCTGCTCAGTTGTACCATGGCTGTTACCTGAGGCACTGACTCACTTGCAGTGGTCATCTGGCACTAGGTGTCTTGGTGGTGTGCTCATTTATGGAAGTATTTGTGCTCTAGCCTGGAATAGGTGTTCAGACTAGGTCTTCTGTAATTTTCTCGCTCTCATCCCCTTTTCCCAGTCTGACTTTCGCTTGTGCAGCTGGATGTCCTCCTATCTGTGCTGCCTGACTCTGTCTCCTGCCCTTTCGCCTTTTGCTGTGCCGCTGACCCCATGAGACCCTGGTGGGCAGGCAGTAACCCTTAGAGAGAGGAGTGACATTTTGGGCTTCCTTGGTCCATCCCCTGGGAGCTCCCAGTCTGCCTGGCTTGGATTCTAAGTGAGGCTGTGGCTCAGTTCCAGCACGAGACCTGCTCTCTGATCTCCTCTCTCGTTATGTTCTCATCAGTAATGAAGGGCTGGCGTGCAGAGCATCACCAGTGCTGCTGCTGCCCGAGGAGAAACAGAGTTCAGCCTGCTGCTCTGGAGCCATGTGAGGTTTTCCATGGCTGTCAGCTTGGTGCAGGGAGAAAAGGTTGTGTTATGTTAAAGGTGGATTCATAAATTGTTTATACAGAGCTAAATGAACATCATATTACAAGCAGAAATAGTTACTGTGTGTGGTTAGTAGTCTGCCAATAGACAGGTTTTATTTAAAATAATTTATTCTGTGCACTTGGTGAAATGTCCTTTGGCTGGTTTGCATTTAGGCTGGTCACATAAGCAAGGCCTTAAAGCAGACCCTAAATTCTACGTAGGGTCAGAACATGGTTTTGTCTTTTTTGACTGGTTACAAAGTATACCCAAACCCACACAAATGAGGTTTCAGAGTTAAATGTGAAGTCCTACTTGCAACTGTTTGTTTGTAGCTGGCACAGGCTTATATGGTTGTCTTTATACACAAAAGATTAAATAGTCTTTAGAGACAGTTTTTGATTTGCATTTTCTTCTCCGTTTAAAAAAAAAAGGGCCAACTAAGTGTTAATTTCTTTCTTTCCAATTAATTCCCCTTCCCTTATTTAAAGTGAGCTATTTACATGTGTGTGAAGTATATTACTGTGGCTGTGTATAGAATGAGATAATTATATAGTTAGTTATGACTTAAAGACATATTTATACCATGCCAGAAAAATGCCATCCTAATTGAAGCCATCTTTCCTAAAAAGCGGAACAAAGTTGGACCTCATCATGTTGCCTTCTTGTGCCACCTTGATTTTATTGACAGGAAATCAAACATGTTTCTTTGATCTGTCCGTGAAGAGTAAGAGGGCAAGTGGATAAAAGTGTTGTGCATATTTAATTTGGTTGGGTATTTCATTTTGCTGTAGCATCATACAGAATGCTTCAGCCTTACTCTCCGCAGTAGTTGCAGCTTGCATTAAACGAGGAAATGGATACAAATAAATTTTTACTTAGGTTAAGGGCAGTCTTCAGATTCCTGGCAAAATGCCAACCTGTTGCACAGTGAGCATTATTGATATGCATTTTCTGCTCTGTGTTAGCTAGGAATGACAGTAATTAAAAGAACAAATCATTTAAGTGAAATGATTCTTCTTTCTAGAGAAGGCTGTTTCCTAATGTTGCCAAAAGTCTCTCAAATGCATTAGGAGGAGAAGGAGGGTGTACAGAGAGAATTGAGCAGCAATTTATGGATCTATTTATTTTACTTTAATGGGATAAATAGGATATCTGAGGCCACTTGTAACACTCAGATGGAAGCAGTCAGGAAGATAATAGAGAATTAGGAAGACAGAATCCATATGCTTCATCAGCTGATCAGTCAGAGCACCGTATGGCAAACAATTTAGCTTGTGGTCTGTTTCAGTTTGTTAACAAATATGTTTACATAAAGCATTTCAATGAGAGATGTGCGTGACTGTTCACCAAGGTCAGGAGTATGAAGTCAAGTGTTTCCTTGTGATTAAACTGGTCTTTTATCTTTGCTGTTCTGAGCTTAACCCCTCAAAGTTAAACTGACTTTGGGGAGAGATCTTTCGCTTCAGTACCCTGCCTTAGGTCACCAGTGTTAACAAACTTGAATATTGAAGTCATCTCTGGAGTCTAATCCATTATGGATCCCATTTAATTCAACTGTGAGCCTCTCACCACAAGAGACACACTATGCCTCTACAGAAGTCTAATGCAGAAAACAATGCAAATATGGGCACCAGGCTGTTCTTCACAAAGAGAAGCCATAACCTTTTTGAAAAAAACAACTGAGGAACTTCATTTCATCATTTTCAAACTAAAGATTTAAGTTTTGAGAAGTTGATGTGATTTCTTGTTCCTATATTTTAATAAAGCTACTCTAAAATTGCTGAAGCAAAGCCAAAAAAAGCCCTTCCCATTGCTGGAAATTCCAAAACCAATAATTTTTCTGTCAGTACAAAATATTTTTTGTGTTTGTCTGAAGTTGTCAATGCACTGCGAATCCTTGAGCTGCCTACTTTCAGCTGCTGTTTCTTGTTTGTGAGGACACCACACTGTTCTCTGTGTAAGAGAGCTCTGTGGCTCAATCATGTGATTGTAAGTCTCATCAGCAAGTAGCTCAATGCTGTGTGCACCAATTAATAGGATTAGTTCTGAGCTAAAATGTCAAGGGTCTATATTGATGTATCTTCCAAAATCTTTGATTTTAGGTGGTAAAACAGATCTGTATGTTGATAACTTCTTTTCTATACTTCCTTTTAAAAATTCAGTTAAGACTTTTAACCTGTCTACCAGGACCAATTCAGCCTACCTATTCAGTAGTAGTAAGTGCTTCTATTGCACTTACTGAAAAAACCACTGATTTCTTACTGGAGTAGATTCAGATGAACCACTGAAGTTCAGCTTCACAAGGATATTTAACATTTAAAAAAGCCCATGTGCAACCCACAGTTGATTTTTTTTTTACTTAATATCCACATCCAAGCAGAAAACATAACTCACTGTGGAGATAGAAATCATTGTCTAGTGTGGTTGCCAGCATAAGCACCAGTGCTTCATGATCTGTGTCTGTTTTTTGGTCTCTATGGTTCTGTTGCCTTTTGTAAATGAGAAGCTGGTGCTGTTATATTTAGATGTGAATTTGAATCCAAGCTTTCCAAAAACACAGAAGTGTTTGGCCCTCATAAAATAGTGCAGACCCTGAGCCAGACAGTCAGAGTTCAGTATGGTGAGATATTAATGATGCAGAAGTACAGATTGGGTCTATCTCTAATTGGAATTGAGAAGCAGCCAGGGTGTCATAATTAGGAACATTACATGCATTTTACTTTTTTCTTTTTCTAAAGTGCAAGTCAAGCACTGCTCACAACCTAAAAGACACAAGTTGAAACTAAAACTTTTCTTAGATTAAAACTGTGTACAAGACAAATCAGCCACCAGCTACATGGAAGAAGTTAGAGATTGCCGAGATGACTTAGAAAATCCTAGAGCCTTTAGCATCCAATGTGTAGATTACAGGCCAGAGCAGCAGTGGCTGAAAATGGCCATCTGATGCAGGCATTGACCTGTGGCGATCAGCTGGTGTATCTTGTATCTCAGCAGGCAAATTGTTTTGGTTTGGGTTTTTTTTCATTCATGACAGCAAAGGCAAAATGAGCCCACAGTATAAACGAAATTAGTGTGTCTTTAAGTTGGTCCTTGCAGGTCAAGGATGAAGTAGGTTGAAAGCAGTCCTCAGGGCTTGCCGGTCTGTCAGTTTACATCTGTGGTAAGTGAAAAAAATTATTTTAATACCACAGAAGGCATATAGAGGATAGTGTTTTATTTTTCTTGTATATGAATTACTGTTTCTCTCTGTTCTGATCTTCATTGAAGAGTCAGCATAGAAATAATCCAGGAGAGGTGGGGCATTTTCACATCTAGTGCATGCTTAGTGTGTCTTTTGCAGGTCGTGGCTTTAGATGTTAGTAGCTCTGAGACTTAGAGAAATAATAGCTCTGCAGCAGCTATGATGAAGGATTTGGGGGCTGCAAGTCCCTAGGGCTACAGTTGTTTTTCTTGCATGAGTCATAATATAAGAATCCAAAGCCAAGTGTTACAGAAAAATGATTAATTCTTTTCACAGAGGAGTTCGTTAGCGACATAAAGTCATGAGAAAGAGGAGGAGGCATCTGTAGCACTCAGTGGCTATTAACTGGTATTAGTGCGAGTGCTTAAAATCAGGAGAACTGAAATAATGCAAACCACAAGGTCTGATGGAGAAGAAAAAAAATTTAAAATTTGACCAGTTTGTTGTGAAGCTCTCGCTGGGGTTTGATGTGCAGAGGATTTATCCTTTTCAAAAGGTGGAGAATATCTCTGTCTGCATTTGGCTTCAGGGAAAGCCCATCCTTAAAAATGGGCCACTAAATATCATTAGTGTTCATGGTCACTGGAGAATTTCATGGGATCTTTCTGCTCTGTTGCTGCAGCATATGGAAAACATGGCCCGACATATACATCTGGCTCCTGCTGTCATTTCCAAATCCCTGTCCTAACTCCAGTAAGAACAGACTGAACATTAAAGGCTCTTTATCTACAGCTTCACTGATGATTACTTCCTGGTTTCTAATTTTTTCTTATTCTGGTTTTTAACACTCATTTTTAAAACCTTACCAAATTTTCTTTTTTTTCTGTTTATTCTCCTGTGGCAATTCCTTTTTAGTAATTGAAAATACATTTGACACCCTGTGTAGCAACTCTTCACTCCACCCCCCCAATCTTTTATCTTCATTTAGAGGCTGCATTTATTTGCATTACGTTTTTAATGATATTTGGTAATGCTCTTCTTAATACTGTTCAGCAGTTCTTAGTGAAGGGCTGAGGTGGATGTGAATCTTTAGCTGGGGTTATTTTCATACATATTTCTGAAGTTTGCTGCTAATTGTGATGTCTCTTCTCAAGCTGCATCCCAAAAGAGCCTGAAATACTTTGAAAGGGAGAAAATATGGCAGTGTGTGACTCCTTTGGCTTTGCTCTGGTGTAACTGAGACTGTCAAGTTGAAAATGTGGGAGGATTAGTTAGTACACAGAAGGCAGAATGGTGATTATTGCTTTCAATGGATTTTTTTTTAAACTCATGCTGTATATTTGGCTGCTCTGTTTTAGTTCACTGTAGAATTAAAATAGCTTTCCATGCTAAGCAGGCAGTTGGGATGTTGGAGCTGTAAACTCAAATGGTTAAGATCACCAGGTATAAATAGATGGTTTATCCTCCACTGTGTGTGCACCCAGCATCCCACTCCTGCTAGGTCCCAGCTTGTGGTACTGCAGCTCAAGTTGAGGCTGAAGACAGTTGTCACTGTTTTCTTCGTATGAACACAAACTATCAGCTTCAAGCTACCAATTTGTGACCATCTGATGTACAAATTGGAGAACAATAATGTAAGACAATTGAGGACAGCCTCTGAAGTACAGAATTGTTTTCCTCAGTCTGTGTTATGCAAAGCAGATTTCAGCCCCATTTAGAATTTAATTTTTCCCATCTGCTGTGCTTTAATTAAAAGCAATAATTTTTAAAGTTCCTAGTTTATTTGTAGTGGTGTCTACATTTTAAATAATCTACCCTGACTGTGACTGACTCTGTGATCTACTCTACATCATCAAGTAGTTCTTTGGGCTGGATAGTCGTGATAGTTTAATGTTTTTAGGCAGCCAAATTGCACGGAAAGTCCCTTGGAATTGGGTGACTGAGTCCCCAAGGCTCTGCTGAGAACATCAAACATCAGCGTCAGAGTTTCCACAAGGTTTGCAAGCTGTGACCAGCGGCTCTTAGCCAGGAAGTTCAGCTCGTGCTCTCTCCTCCTTCCAGGAGCTGCTTTCCCTGGATCCTCCTCATGGCGTGCCTTATGCAGAAGGTCATCCCAACTGTCTGAGCGTCTTCACTTGAGCTGGGATTTCCCAAGAAGCCCAAGGCAGAGCACATATATGGCTGGTTGCAGCTTGTCCCTTGCCATGCTGTGCCACCCAGCACACTCTCTGGGGACAACCCTCTGCCCCTTTTCCCTATGCCTTCCAGGGTTTTCCAGCTGCGCTCTACTGGGGCAGGAGGGAAGGTGGAAAATTAAGTACTGCTTTATGTCAGTACCAGTGGAGTTAGTTCATTTGAGGTCCTTTCTGTCAGATATAAATGACAGGGATTTAATTATGTTGCATTGGGTTGTGTCCAGTACTTGCATCCACACGGGTTCGGAATTTCCTGGTCTGTAGGTCTTGAATCTTAACAAATCCAATCCTCCCACTCCTTGAGATTATTTCTGCATCTATGTTTTTATTATTGCTTGGTTGCTAGTGACCACAAGGACATTTCCTTTCGGTGTGTGTAACAAATCTGGAAAAGCCTGCTAGGTAACCTGAAAGAACTGATTGCCTCCCTTGAAAGTTACAGATGGCACCAAAACTGCATAGAACTCAAATGTGTTCTCTGTTTCTTAAATGTGATCCTTTGCCCCTTGGAATGCTGTGCACAGTGCACGAGGACACATGTGCAGTGTGTGGAGGTGAGCACACTTAGGGCAGTTTGATGGTGGGTTTCTCATAACTCACAGAGGTCATGCAGGGCTGGCTTTGATTTCGTTTCTCCCAGGGACTTCACAACCAAATCTGGACCTATCAAGGCAGGGAAAGCAAAAGGCCTTCCTGCACCTTCAGTGCCTGCTGCAGATTAAGTGGTATCAGTTTACGAAGAGTTTTTAGCGTGGATAAAAGACTCCAACAGTCTTCTTGTAAATGTCTGAGCAATTTTTCTCAAACACTGAAATAATTCACCCCAGACAAATACCTGGCAGTATATGTTTCAGTCTGAGCTCTTTGGCTGACAAAGCTGTCATGAACTGAAAGATCCTGTAATGGAAGAAAGTTAGTCAGCTGTAACTATGAGCTTTGTGAGTGGTGTCACCTAAGGTAGAGATGCAGGATGTGGGGATGGCAGCTGCCTCCCCAGACAAAGTGTGCTATAGACAGTGATACATTCCACAGGTTTTATAAGAAGGGGGAAAAAGTATTTCCTTCCCAAACCAGTGTCTCTTTCTTAAAGGATGGTGGTGTTGTCATCCTGGTTTTCTAAAGAAAGTAGTCTTACATGGTCATGCTCCTCTGTGACAGTTCCAAACAAATGTGGCAGATGGGAGGAAGTTTCAGAGATGGTCACCTTCCTAGAAATTTTATGTTAGCCAATGGTGGGATACCAGAGGAAGGTCCAAATCAGTGGCTTTGCTTGGTAGTAGAAGACTGGTAGTTTAATATACTGTGAGATTACAGAGCCAGCTGCTCAACAACATGCACACCAGCCCCAGGCCTGGCTGCCTCTTGCTGACTCTGTGGCCTCAGGTCTATTGCTGAGGAAAAGGGTCATTGCAATACAGTGAGGGGACAAAAAGTATAACTCTTTAGTGAGACCCATTTCATTAGATCCTCTGCTTGCAGAGCTACTTTGAAAGACTTGCTCTGGCTGCTCTGTGATCCTTGGACTCTGGCATCTTTCTGGCATGTGCTCATGCTACAGACACACTTCATGGGGCAGTCATGACATTATCTGCTCTGCAGATCAGAGTTCAATGTAATTGTTATCAGGTAGGTCTGCTTTGCTGTAGTGGTGCCATCTCAAGCATCTTAGAGCCAGGATTAAAATGAAAATCGTTACGGCTCAAGCAAGGTTTAAGTTTCCTTCATTGTGGGCTCATCTTTTGTGCGTCAGTGTCTGGTTTATGGTAATGTGGCCCTGGGTGCTTTAAAGACTCAGTGGCAAAGTCGGTGACTACATAGATGCCTTGGAAAGGTTTTCTTTGATCAATGTGATGAGACAACAGGAAGATGCTATTTTCAGCCCCACCAAAGAGTGTGCCTTACAGAGCCTGTGGCTGGTTCACCTCCAGAGAGCAGTGGGAATGCTGTGCTTCATTAAGCTGGAGAAAAGATTGTCGTAAACATCTTGCTTGCTCACCAGAGAAGAGAAAATCTGAAATCTTCTGTTAGTACAAAGTAAGAGAGAAATAAAAATAAAAACACTCCAGTTCTAGAGCTTTAAATGGAGAAAAGTGAAATGTGAAAGAATTGCATGCACGCTTTTTTTCCTTAGTCATTCAGTGGAAGGTGGAGTAGTTAAGTCTGTGGCGCCTTTAAAATGATTCATTATTTCCATAGAAGCCAATTGATGTTTATCCTTCAAATTGCTCTGTGGACATTAAAATAATGGAGAATTATATTTGCTTTTAATTTTGTTTCCAGACAGCTTGGCCTGAACATTTATGATGTGACTTGGAAACCATATCAAATTGTGATTTATAGTTGCTCATAATTGTGTGAAGATTGAAGATACGCTGGATGCTGCTTTTCTTTTCTTTTTCCTCCTCGCCTCCCTCATTCTTTTGCTTACAGAGTGTTCTTGAGTGTAACATTGTGAAAGGCCAACATCTCTGCCTTCATTGCTTTTCCTTGTACAAACCACAGCAAATGAAGATTTTATTTTTTCCTAACATGAGGCTGCATGAAAGGAATTGTGGTTTGTAATTGATAATTGGGGTTGGGGTTTTTTTCCTGCTTAAGTTTTGACTGATTTTGTGTAGTCACGATAATCACCCTTTTTCTAGGTTGGAGAGAGAGGTGTTTTTTAATTAAGCTGGATGAGAATCATATGCAAAACATGAATGGGAAGGGGGAAGACTTTTCTTTGTGGTAAAGCATCTGTTAAGTGTACGGATGTCAAATCTGCTCCACAGGTGAGCCAACAGGAATAGTTCATACCAAAATTTATCTATCGGGTCTTATGGCTAAAGGAATTTGTTATTCCTATTTTCCTAAATTCATTTTTCCTGCACAGTTTTATCTGCTTTTTCCTCCTACTGAGTAAAAAGCTATTCTTAAGAGTTTTGTGCATAATATAATTTAACAGAAGAAAACAAATAGGATTTTGTGAACTGTAATAGAAAAGCCCAATGAAGGTTATGCAAAATTTGAAAGCTTTTTTAGTCATGTTGCAGACTCCAAAACAGATGAGTCAAACCTAAAAATTCTAAATGATTATTAAAATTTTTCACTATACTTTTTTCTTATTGAATATAAGAGTGTTCCTTACAGTTGTTTCCTGCCCTGACAAAAATCGTCTGTGTGATACTGGGACATGCTACTTTTGCACATGCAGCAGTATGTTTTGGGTTGTTTTTTTTTTAATTTCTGTACATAAAACAAACCCTCAAAACATGCAGCAAGTGCATTTGGGCCCAGTTAGTAATTCCAGATGGCCCCGTGGCCTAAACCAGCTGTTTTTCAGCATTGTAAGGAATTAATTTTTCTTCTTACCTTAGTTAAAAATGACCCTGTTTAGTTTTGCTTTTGTTCCTGGCCTGCTTGCTTTCTCATTCTCATGCCCTAGAGCGTTTCAGTTTTAGTCACTGCATGACATTGCTGAAATCAGGGCTGGAATGAAGTCACAAAGTGAACAGCAAGCCAGTCTTATCCAAAATTCATGGGAGGGAACTGCATTCATAATTATTGGCATAGATGAGTAAATGAACACTGACCATTGTGAAATTAAATTCACCTTAGCTTAGCTCTTCGTTGCTTTGTTTTGTTTCATCAAATTAGTTGTTTGTTAGTGTTGATTGCAAACGTTGTTTATGCCACTATTCCCAAGTATCCGGCCTTGGAGCTTCAATGAGTAAAGTGGTTTGGAAAGAATCCAAATCCGTTCATGCAGAGGCTATGCACGTTAGTAGAAAACAACTTAGAAAGACTGATCATGGATTTTGTATGCACTTTTATCCTAAAAAAAGACTCCGTGCATATATATCTGTGTGCACGTGTATGTGCATATGTACAATACATATGCACATATGCAATTACATTAATCTAAAATTTTCACCAGTTTACTCTCTTGCTTTCACATCATCAAAGTGATGTGCACTAAATTCCAGGTTTCCTTGCCCTTTAGAGAACCACATTGTCATTTACTTTCTGAATAATGGTCTGCAAACCATACACAGTTCTCCACTGTTTTGTAGTAGAGAATCTGAAAAGTAACATATTTTAAAATGTTCCCATGCATTCAATTTGTAATATTTTTTAGAAAATAATAATCTACATAGCTGTAATTTTATCTAGTCAGACTCGTCTGATCGTGCTCTAAATTCACCCTGAGATGGATGAAACATTCATATTTCATGACTCGCATAACTCACCACAGCCTGGCATTTGAGTGGGAAAAACCTGCTGGGTCTCAGAGTTAAGGCAGGGGTCACCAACACACATGACAACACAGGGAGCTGGAGGCCCTGTGGCAGAAATCCACCATTGAGAAGAGAAGGGCTCTCCCTCTCCCCACTTGGTACTAATCATGGAGAACAATGCTGGCTGCTTTGCAAAATATTAGTACTGCTGTACAGAATCTCTGCTTATAGCCTGCTGAGTCAGACTTGTTTACTTCGTAGAAGTATTAATCTCTGTCTCTGATTGGCGGTCGACAACTCCAGGCTCCAGGCTTAATAGAATTTTAAACTGTAGATGACACAGTTTTGCTGAAAATATGAGGCTTCTGTCGCATTTTGAGTGATGTATTCTGCCTCACTCCCCCTTGGTCCATTTGTCATGGCTGAGGTTAAGATAGATAATTAATTACTCCCATCCCAAGCCTTGTCCTTTAATTTAAGAATTTTCTTTAGCATCTGCCAGAATCTTCCGCATGCGCTCCTGAGATGTTAAGCAATGAAAGAGCCATTAAGTTAAATTCAGGCATTAATTTTTTTCAGTAGCATGAAATAGCACTCCAGTAGATCAAGCAGTTTCTGTTTTGTGCTATTTCATAGCATGGCAGAGAAATGGGGGAGGAGGCTGGTTTTCTGGCAGCAGGAGAGGATGGTAAGTGAGGAAGCCTATCTTCTGGTCCTGCAGCCTACCTCTGTCTTAGCAAGAAGTAGGACATGAGAAAGGGATCAGTGGAGTGAAATATCTATTTGCCAAGGGCCTGATGTCCACGTTATGCAACTGGGAAGACAGACAGAAGAGGTTTAGCTATACTTAACTGATATATCACTTTCCTCAGAAATACTTTTTTATTGCCTGTAAAGCCTTTTCTGAGAACAAAGTAGTGTCGAGTTGTGTTACTCTGTTCTTTGTGTTTTAAGGTCCATGAACGCTGTCACTGATGAGTCATTCCTGGCTGGGGCTTTAATCACTCTTCTTCTGAGTCTGACCAATTCTCCATGCTCTTTGCCTGCCACTCCAAGTAACTTATATGCTCTTTTCACAGACATAACTTCCCCATTTAGCAAACTGTGTATTTTAGCTTTTTCTAAGAAATATATGAAAGCAAATCAGTACAAAATCTGCTGCAGTGGTCTCTCTGGGAAACTGCACATACACCTACTAAGTCCCAAACAGTAGCAGCAGGATTGAGCTTATGTGTCAGAGACACAAGAAAGGGTAGATGGCCACTCTTGGAGTGCCTTGAATTAGCAATTCCATGCAGAATTCATGGTGGGTTTTAGGGCACCAGCTAGTGAGGCTGAAATGCACTGAAATTCCATATGCCTCCTGCCTTTTTAGGTGTTCTACTTCTGTGTGCATCCAAGTCTCACTGTTGTTTATTAGAGTTTAAAGATCCCCAGTCCTTTGCAATTGTATTATATATCTGTCAATTCACAGACTTGACAACTTTAATGTTTAAAAAATCCACTTTTTACTCCATTTCCGTTTTGATACAGCTGCCCAATATGCAATTGCTTGGAGAAGAGTGCTGTTGCCACCATACCAGAATACTATAGTTTAGCTGCACGGGGATATTTTAAAAATCTCAGTATATGCTTGGGATTCATTTCATTCATCCAGGCATAAGCAATGAACATTAGTTGTTCTAGATATCTCCGTAGTTAGTACGCAGGTATCTCTCAAGAGAGACTCCTCCCATCCTAAGCCATGTCTCCAAAATTATTTGTGCAAATAAGCTCTGGCTATTGACCATGTCTCCATCGGGAGCCTGAACAATTCATTTCAGATGGGTTAAGTCAGCTGCAGATGGTGAAAGCTGTGAAATCAGATATGATGGAATTACAAAGTCTTTGCAGACTGTTGATTGATCTATTCAGCATTGTTCTCTGTATTTAAAGAATTATTTTATGTTAATATTTTTCCACCTGTAACCGCTTTAACAGAAGCTAGGAAGAGAGTTCACCACAGCTTGAGGTAGTACTCAGCAGGTTGTTCACTTCTGTTGTCTTATATGTATTATTTCTCTCTTCTTTAGTCTTCTGGTACCAGTATCACCGTGGATATCGCTGTCATGGGAGAAGCACACGGGCTCATCACAGACCTTCTGGCCGATCCTTCGCTGCCCCCCAACGTGTGCACGTCGCTGAGAACAGTGAGCAACCTGCTCAATACACAGTTAACCTTCCAGGCCATCCACAAGCCAAGGGTGAATCCCTTGGTGTCCTTCAGTGAGAACTACACCTGCTCCGACTCGGAGGAATGTCCGGAGAAAGGAGAGAAACTAGCTATTCCCAAGGTGAGTGCTGGAGCCTGGCTCTCCCTAAAGGGACATCACTGGGCTCTCAGATGTCATTGGGCTTCATCTCTTCTTCCTTCCCTTAACCAGAAGAGTGAAACCTACAGAAGTCAGTGAAGAAGTCTCTATTGATGACCTTTAGGTGCTTTGGATCAAGTCTAAACTGTTGTATACCCCACAAACTAACAAAAATATCATCACAGTCATTAGTATGACAAATACTGTGAGCTCATGGAAGTTGTCTTGAGAAGAAAAAGACAGAACCACAGATATATATACACGCCTTGAAAAATGGCTTAATGAATGCTCAGAGATCAGACAGGAAATAACCAGTGTTAACCACCCACACTGAGTAAGTGAACACCTGGAAAGAGCACATCAGATTTGAAGTAGTTTGAGTTGTAGATTTGTTGCTAATTAGCTATCTTGCAAAGCTTACATTTCATTTCTGAAACTAAACCAAAATGCTTTTGTACTGCAGCCTCCCTTGTAAAATTAAATATAGGCAGAGTATGTGTGCACAGGCAAATGCTTTTATGTTTGTACCGTTTAAATGGCACAGCCAGTATTCATTCCAGCATTTCCAGGCATCTGAATTGCAATGCTCGTGATTCTTTCTTTATTATAGTGTAGCGTGATGATAATTACCACCCTATTTGCCTGTTTAGCAGCTGTATGTATGAAATGGATGTTCACAGGTTTTTAAGCACATTTTCCAGTTTATTTCAGTGACCATGTCTATAATGGCTGCACTCTAGGCTCTGAGGGAAAGAACACTGCTATCACATGAGTAAACGCAGGGAGCAGATAGCAGTTTGCTGTTGCATAATACCTTATGAGGAGAAGAGAAATGAAGGATGAAGAAATGAGTTAAAGGTACAGAGAACTAATCTGACTGAAGAATTCACTGACCTAAATGTATTATGGTTCATAAAACAAATAGTTTGCAGGTCTTTATTTAAGTGCCTAAAAGCAGATTTAGGATCTTCACCTTAAGCATCTGACACTGCGTATTTCGTGTAAGGAGATAATGTGTTAACATATTTATCTGCAACTTTGAGCTTCAGAACCACAGATGTCTTCCATCTCATATTTCTTGACCCTCTGGCAAAGTCGAAGCTCTCCATTGCAGATATATTTATTTTAGTTCTTAACTATAAACACTTCATGAGAACTTCACAAGAGAAACAACTGACAAAATTACAAGATCTGCAACAGCAAATCTGGATCCAAAAAAGATCCTTTATTTGCCAGCAAAAATTTGAAAAAAACATGTGAATCCTATTAATTGGAGAAATGGAAGAGTCAGATAAAAGAAAAAGGCAGGGTGGTCAAGAAAAATCTGCTGTAAACAGTGTTGCTTTCTCTAAGCTTTTTGAGGCATTGTATCCCAGAGCATGAAAGTTTTATTTCAGTGTGTAATATTTGGGTTGGGTAGATATAGTAGGGGAAAAAGTTGGACTCCCCTGCATTATTTTTCTTACAGCCTCTCTTGCCTTGAATCTCTGATTCTGAGGGTTCGTGACAGTTTAAATCACGGAGTAGTTGAGGCTGAAAGTGCATCTGGAGATTGTCTAGTCCAGTCCTATCCCTCAGCTCATCGAGGAGAAAGTTTCTCTAGGCTCAGCCTAGATCAGGTTGCTCAGGAGGATGTCCAGTTGGCTTTTGAGCATCTCCATGAATGTAGACTTCACAGCTTCTTCAAGCAACTTCTCTGTGTTCAGTCCTCCTCACAGTAAAACAGATTTTCCTACATTTTAATTAAATTTCTTGTACTTCAGTTATTGCTCCACTGCCTCTTGCCTTGTCACTGGGCACCCCTGAAAAGAGCCTTCTTCTCTACACCCTCCCTTTAGGTATTTGTATACACCGGTAAGATCTACCCTGAGCCATCTCTTCTTCAGACTGAGCAATTCCAACTCCCTCAGCCTTTCTTTTTATAACAGATGCTTCAGTCACCTTTGTGGCCCTGACAACTTGTTTAAGTACCTTTGGCCACATCAGGTGTTGAACATCTGTGGCTATGGGGCTGTGGACATGCATCTTTTTTTAAACTTGAGATAGGGAGGATGGTCCAGACTCTCCAAGCATTTCAAGCATTGGCTGTGTTTGGAATGAATAATAGCTGGGAGAATCCAGATTTAAAGTATCTCACTAGGTGTTGTCAGACAGAATTAAGCAAATGGAAATGGTTTTATTTCTGCATGTGTAGAGGTTTTGTAAGCCTGTATAAACTGTAAGGAGCTGATTTCTCCGCAGCGCTTACGGAGAAGTTTGCCTCCAGGACTGCTGAGACGAGTGTCCTCAACCTGGACCACAACAACATCAGCCACAGGATTGCCCACACTGGAGCCAGCCCCAGTGAGAAGGGATCGCAGTGCCAGCATCAAACCCCATGAATCATCTTCATCCAGGTTACAAATTGCCTCCCCTCACTTTTATGTGTCTCTTTGGACAGATTTCTTTGGTTCTGTGTGATGATGTCCAACATTCAAAAATGCTGGCTGTGAACTACTGGTTTAGAATTACTTCATGTTTCTATAAATTGATTTGCCAAAGAAGCAGCATTCCCATTTTTTGTCAGATTATGCCAAAATTATTCATATTATTGGGCAGAAAAATAAATTTTAAAAAATCTATTTATGCTAATGAAATGCAGAACTGCCCAATAAAATTGGAAAAAAGGCAAGATATCTGGTTAAAGTTTTCTTGATATGCAGGGGTCGTTATTGCCCAGCCAAGCAAAAATTGTAACCATTAACCCAGCCATTTCTAAGAACTCACCTAATGATATGGTCCTGTCATTAAACCAGTTCATAAAGCACTACTCCATCTTCCATTCTTCTCGGGGTCTGATTCCCAAGCCGGTATCGTAAAACACATAGTCCTCCCATGAAATGGAGAGAGAATTGAGTCTGCTCAGCTGCTTATAGCCAGCAGCTGACTTGTTTGGGGAATTTGCAGAGGTTTAGCCTAATTAAGGTTGTAATAAATGTTGTAATAGCTACACATCATGTCATTACAACAGGATTTCCTCCTTTCTGGATCCATGAATACATTTCTGTTCTAGTCAGAAAGGAGCAGAGCCTTCAAAGGAAGGGTGGAGAGCAGCGAGTTGTGGTACCGCCCTGTGAGAATAAAGTTCAGGTCCCCTCCCCACCACAGCAAGGGCTATCATCTTGGAGCTGGTGGATGAAGAAAGAATGTGGAGACATGCTGTGCCTTGGGGAAAGGAAGATCAGAATGAAAGCACCAAATTCAAGAAGAGAATTCAGAGCCGTGACATCGGAAGACTCACATGCTTTTCTGAAATTCAAAATTTGGTGATGGTAGTGGAGAAAAAGATAGGACCTGGGAAGGCCCAGCATCACCAGTGTTGGCTGTTGGGTGGCTTGGGTGAATGCAGCCCCAAAGAGCTGCTTTCTTCCAAGGTTGGCCTTTCTCCAGATACTCAAACCTTTCCAATGGATGAGACTCTCATATAGGGCATGGAGGTGCTCAAGGCAGCCTGCAGAGTACCCTGAAAGTCTCATGCAAGAAAAATACGTGCTTTGCCAAAGTTCCCTTTGTGAGAAGTCCCATCTGTCTCAGTAAAAGTAAATATAAGGAAGCTGTAACCAAATGCAAATGTTCTTCACTCACAGACCTGTGGTTCCTGGGGTGCATGTGATTTATACTGTTGATCCCACTCTCACATAGTGTGTAAGTGTCCCAAGATGGGAATCAGAGGGAGAAGGAGAGCAATTAAATATTATTGTTGGGCCTTTCCTGCAGTTGTTATATAACTCTGCATGAGGAGCCAGCTAAGCAGGCTATCAATTCTTCCTATGTTTAATGTCGCCAGTTGTATAATTATAGCTCTGTCAAGCCTCCCAGCCTACTGTTTGCACTACTTCTTTTACAGTAGGAGAAACAATGTGTATTCCAGAAAGGGGGAAAATGAATCCTATAAGTCTAGCTTTAAAAATTTTGGCAGACCAAGAGAGATCTGCTTTCAAGGAGAAGAATTTTGAACTGAAGAGAAAAAAATATATCTTGGTTATCTGCCACTTCCCCTGTACCAAATTCAAGCACTCCACTGGTCACAAAGAAAGAAACATTTTATAAGTTGAAGGATAGGAGAGAGGCTGACCCTGGAATTGCCCTGTGGCAGATTCTGTAGTTACAAAATATGCAGCTTGTTCCTCACAACGTGGGACATCACTTCTGGATTTCTATTTGCAAAAAAGCCCCCTTAACTCTCAGTTTGAGATTAGTAATCCCCCATTCTTCCAGCCCCATGTCACTGAAATGGGTAGACATTATACTGGAAAAATAATAGAGCTCCCGCATTCTTTCCCTCACCCACTTTTTATATCGAGTGATTCTCCCACAGGAAATCAAAGAATGCGGTTCAGAAATTTTTGGTTTGGTTTGGTTCATGGGGGTTATTTTACTGTGCAGTGGGCCAGTGTGTTATATTCTTCCTATCAATTAAAAAAAAAAGCAAAACCATAAACCAAAACAAACAAATTTTTTTAAAAAACATCTGTATTCTTTCTTTGCCTCACTTCATCACAGATTTTAAGAATTTTGGCCCATGAAGACAACCAACAAATATTTTTGTAGGTAGTACTTACTATTCCAAAACAATGTTTGTAGAGGTAACACAGTGTCACATGCTTTTTTCTTTCAGAATCCTTTTTTTTTCCCTTTCAAGTTTATTTTTTTCAAGCTCAGCTGGAGCTATGCTACTTTAAAAGTCTGTCTTCTGCCTTGAGTGTCACCTCATCACTTGGATGTGAGGCTGTGAGGAGGAATGTGGAGCCTGAGATGCCTGGAAGACCTGTCCAGAGAGCTT
The DNA here is from genome assembly GCF_000691975.1 of Corvus brachyrhynchos. Lineage (NCBI taxonomy): Eukaryota > Metazoa > Chordata > Aves > Passeriformes > Corvidae > Corvus > Corvus brachyrhynchos. Next base: position 1,774,984 of record NW_008238447.1, on the reverse strand, counting down.
GATAAGAGCCAGTGTTGCATCCCTGCAAGAAGCTGACATTTGATGGGTGTCATTCAGGAAAATGAGTATAAATACAGTTTTCTTGCTGTACAGAAGATTTTGGCATCTTTTGGCATACAATTACAGCCCAAAGACTAAAAGCATAAACCCGTGCTGCTGTAGGGGACTAACATTTGTTCCCCCCTACACATGGACACATGCACCCTGATTCCTTCAGCATGTTTCTCTTGGACCAATGTCTCCAGGGTCTGTCAGTGGGATT
>NW_008238447.1:1740065-1774686 GCF_000691975.1 Corvus brachyrhynchos | reverse complement strand
CAGGAGGAATTTCTGGCTAGGGCATGAAGGGACACACCACTAACCATGGCCATGCAGGATGCTTTCAATCCTCCCCAGCCTCCTGAGGAGTTTCTCCAGTGCCCCAAGGGTTTTTGTGTTATCTGCTGTGGCACATTCAGCAGAGAAGACTGGGTTTCCAGTTCTGCTGAGAATTTGTGTCACTTCTGGCTCTTTTAAGGAGGTGTTAAAAGAGAACATAAATCTAACTTATTTCAAGTCAACTTTTGAGCCTCTTTGTACTGTCAAAACAATACAATGAAGGCATCTTTGTATAAATAAGGCAAATAGGCCTCAGCATTGAGGGAAGTCCAGCTTCAGGCTGTCTGCATTGTAAATATTTTTGCTGAACACAGTACTCTGAGTGCCTCACAAACACCATTTCAGCCAACCCCTAGATGTCATTTTCCTCATCAGATTTTGTGCTATCTCAGTATCACATACTTCTTGCTGCAGCTCCTAACTTCTTAAGATCTGCCACTGAGGCTTTTTCCTGTGTTGAATGTTGTTTGTTTGTGCTCTGGTTTAGCAGCTCTGACTCCTGGAATAGCTCCATTCTGATGACAATCACAAAGAGCAGGTCCTTCTCCACCTCCTACGCCGTGTCCTCTACCAACCACCTGAATGCCAAAAGGCAGAGCCGGCAAGGTGAGTGGGCATCCTGAGCTCTGTCAGCCTTGCTTAACTGCTCCCTGTGACGAGCTGGTGCATCTGCTTTTGTTCTCTGTCCAACCTGCTGCTTTTCTTATTTTTCCATCAATATAATATAGTTATTTCTTTTATTTTAAAAAACCCAACACAGTGGCTTAAAATACTATAGCTCATAGTCACGCCCTTTGTAAATGTGTTGACTCTTTTGATTTATAGAAGTTAGCCATGACATGATGCAGCAAATGCAATACTAAATTGTGATTTATATCTTTGTTATTCCCTTGACTATAGCAGGGCTGAGAGCAGGGTGTTTTGCATAACATTTGTGACATTAGCTGTCTGTGCATATCACTTGAGTGAGATTTCCTAAAGCACAACCTACATAAATCCATTGTGAGCTGGAAGCAGCAATTGACTTGTCTTATGCAAACATATCCAAGACAAAACCTTTGTAACTCAGAGGTCTATCTCTGTATATTCACTATTGAGAAAGTACAGGTCATTCTTACTGATTTTTAGAGGTGAGAAATATGGGGTTTTTCACTCAGCTTTTTGACCCTTTAAAAAAAGCATTACTCCTGTATTTCTTTCCTGAAAAAATTGAGAAGGTGACTCTGGAATTGATAATGAAATGTAGAATATGACAGCCATGAAGCAGCCTTAATCCACAATAATGTGGTTCTCCTCTCTCTACAAACGCAGTATAACATGCTGTTTACCTGTGCTTCAACTCACAATTCAAACCAGCTTGCTTTTTAACCAAAGAGAAATACTGTTGAGATAATATTACTCAGAGATCCTGGCGACCGAGCTATCAGATAGAAATTGGTAGATGCCTGAGGCCTGACATTAGAAAAGTGAGAGAATCCCAACTTAGAGATGAGTTTGAAGATATGGCTGCACAATTATTTTGCATTTCTAGTGCTGTCACATCACATCACCTTTTCAAACTGAAGAGAACCATACAAAAGATGGTTCTCTTGTACAAAGCTGCTTTGTTTTACCACAGTGAAGATTAAGTAGCAAAATATTATCTTAAAAGGTAATAGGCACATAGGCAAATGAATAAAATTTAACTGGAAAATAATGGAGACATAGTACCAAGGATCCAGGAATTCACTTTAGAACAAAATAAACATTTGGCTTGTGATTTTCAGGGATTATCCCAGTAAACTGAAAGGGAGAGGAGTGGGTGTATAATATCTTGTACTTGGAAAACAACACTTATCAAGCCCATCGGTCAGTTTTACATTTAGCAATTCCTGCTTTCAGAAAGTGTTAATAGTCATCTCTGTTGTCCAAATACATGAGCTCCCCCATGATGAAGAGAGATCTCCATTCCATCACAAGCAATTCCTTGGGATGCTGATGGAGAGGAGTAAAAATTTTTCATCAGTGTTTTATGTAGAAAATTGATATTACAATATTTTAGACTGTTTATAATCATGCATTTTTAGTTATGATTTGTTTTCATGTTCCAACTACATAATTTCAATTTGCACTACTTAATACAATTTAGACTTTCATGTCAGCTCCATTGGCACTATACAATTATTATTAGTAGAAATTGTTCTGGCTAATTCTGTAAATATGTTAATCTATAAAATTTATAAAATGTCTTTAATTATGCATGAAAACATTCACATTTTAAAATACTGCTAGTTCTACCTATTTTGGCAAAAACTCAAGTGTTTTCATCTGTAATTTCACATCACATCGAAGTCACTGTCCTATATTTTCAACACTGCACATTTGAAGAAGTTCTGGAGGACCTAAGTGCATGGACATACTTAAAAAATTCTCTTTGTATTTTTATTCTTCTCTTCTCTTGATTGTTAAAAAATCCTTGCTGTAGCAAGACATTTTCTCTCACTTTTGCCAGTAAATGTTTGAATGTTGGATTATTGGAAAAAGGTTTCCTTTTTTTTGGTAAATTTATTTATTTGTAGTTACCTTCCCTGGTAAATTACTCTCTTAAAAAAACCCAAAAACACACACAACAAAAAATATTTCGAGAGACTGGAGCCCTACTAGCAGTAGAAAGCCTGCTGTGATTAGAGATATTATTGTGAAAAGTGCTGTTTAAATTCTCAGGACTTGTTTCAAATTGTTGAAAGATGACCATATGTATTCCCTCCTCTAAGAGTTACGAGTATTACTTGGTAACATATAGCTCAAAGATAGATAATAATCCAACTCAATCACCTGTGCAACTAACAGACTGTGAAATGTTTTTAAAAACTTTTTTTTGTTGGATGAAAAGCTGATATCTCAATGAATTCATAAATGTGAAACAGGTTTTTCTGTATTTTAAGGCAATTTTCCTGTGTCATGGCCATCTGATAACATTCTAATTGCTCTGAAGGCTGTAGTGTTCTGATCTCAAGACTAGCATTATATCCTACTTGTAAACATTGAATTAAAACACTAAATACATACCACTTTTGCTGAAGAAATACCCTTAATCAAAAGTGAGATGCTGGATATCTCCAAATTACAGCACAGTAACTATCAGAATTTTTTTTGAACTCTCGGATTGTCAACAGTAGATCATATTTTAGCCTCCTATCACAGTAAGTTGCTATCAGGGAAAAAAACACTGGAACTGTACATGTATATCTTGCAAGGTTAATATTTCATAAACTTAGATCAACATATTGCCTTATTTTAAGGTAATTTTTGTGTCTGGAATACATTTAGATAGAGAGCACAATTCAAACATAAAACCGGTTCAAGTTCCTAAGGCCTTGATATCCTTTGGCTTTGAAGATGAATGTGGTAAATTAACTGGGGCTGAGTTCCTACAAACTTCAGAACAGCAGGTAACTCAATTTCCGTGCGTTTCCTTTTAAGATAGATTAAGTTTGCTCCTCTGCACTTGGAGTAGGATCATTTTGTCTGAGACTAGGAATTGTAAAGTGGATTCCAAGAGAAGGCGGCACTTTGTTTAAATACTGGACTGGCTGATGCATTTCATCTTGGCAGTGGTGCTTAGTGGAATAAGGGACAGAGAGAACTACATCTTGCTAGGGTTGCACATGTGGATATTGGCAGTTTCTATACTCTAGCTCAGGTGTACAGTACCGTGTGCTGCAGGTAATGGTTGCAAGTCTCCCTTAGTGAGCAACAGATACTGGAAAATAAACTCAAGTTGAAGATCAAGGTCAAAATCTATGAGGAATGCAGAAATGGCACCAGAAGCACAGTATTTTGTATAATGTATGACTACTAAAAATTCCTCTTTTTGGTTTATTGCTAGTCTTCAAACATGGAGAAATCCAAATTTTCTGGGAATGTGTGTAAGCCTTCCTTGTCCCTGCTTTGCAGATGGTGATAGAGAAACTGCAGAAGGGTCTGGGAACTGCCTGCCTGGGGCTGTGTGTCTCTGTCACTACAACATGTTGGTACCAACAGTCATGCCACAAACATGTCTTTCACTTCATGCCTGTCCATTTAGTGCATCCTGCTCAACAGGGAAAATAAGCTTTGTGTTTTGAGCCAGATCTTCAAGAGGTAAAAGTGGCTGATAGTAATGGAAGTTCATCACTCTGTGACAGCCCTGGGCTTGGCTCAGAGTGGAGGAGGGTATTCTGTTATTTATTTTGTTTTTGGAGACTATGCTGGTGCATCTCAAGAGGAGAACAGTGAACTAGTACCCATCTGCCACTTCTGTTAATTGACAAGACTCTTCTTGTCCTTGGCCAGGTATCCCACCAAATATTTCACCTCTCACCTCCCCGTGCCATTCACCGATTCAGGGGACCCCTGCCACAAGTCCTACTGGAAAAACATCTTCTGTGTCATTTCCAGAGTCTACAGATACTGACACCAAGCAGGGCTTAAAGCCACACAAAGTCTTAACTTCTACTCAGAGTGCACCTAGCCTGTCAGACCCTATAATCAGTCCCTCCATCATCTGCAGCAGGTAAGATAATAATTTGACATGCCTTGGAATCATTTCACATTGTTCTCAGGAACATGTTCTATTGGCCCACATGCAAGTTTTTGTGATTTACTGCAGTGTTTGTGTTGATATTTCAGGTTTATAATACTTGAGTAAATGTGTAGATTAATGCTACAAAGTGCTTTTAAATTGGAAGACTGTTGGCTATGTTTATTGCTGTTTATTGCTTTTATTCCTGTCAGATGGACAGCCTGATTCATAAATAAATTCTTTATCAGTAACCTGATCCCAAAGCTGGGTCTCAGGCTTACAGCTTGTGCTTCTCAAGCCATGCTCTTAACATGAGCAGTCACCTTTAGGTCACAGGCCAAGTCTTCCACAGCAGGCACCTTATGCTGAATAGAAAAATCTGACTTCTAGGGTTTAAAAGCTTCTGGCCTGTAGGCTTCTGACAAAGGTGGGCCGACAATGCCTGGAGACTCTGTAATTTTGAGCCTTCTCTCAGGAGGAGTGGCCAGCCAGCAGAGAGCATGGCTGTTATCAAGTTTGACTATGTTTGGAAACAGTTTTTGTTTCTGGCTTCAGTCACGTGACTTTGGATGTGTCTCAGTGTGCTGTGTGCAAGGCTAGGAAGTGGCTGTCAGAAAGTCAAAACTGAGATTCCAAGTGTGCTCAAGGGAGTCATCCTCACTGGAGCTTGGGGTAGGATCCCAACAGGCTTTTAAGACGTATTTAGATGACTAAATAGAAACTTAAGTGCTTTTAAGAGTTTTCCGAAGGTCTACAAAAATTGGGATTTGGACAGATTCATTTGAAATTAAAACTGTATTACACAACAGAAATACAGCATAAAGGTGCTACAGTCTTATTAAGCTGTGCCTTTATTACCACTTCAAAGTGGTAATAATACAATAAAGTACTGCTATTTCACAAGTGACAATCATCTCTGGAAGCCTTCTATTAAAAAAAAAAAGTTAACAATTGCATTAAAAATGCCAAAAAAAATCAATGTAAGGTTGTTGTAGATAGTAATGAAATATAATTTCTTGACATGTGCAGACTGATTTCATTATTATCACCAGTAAAATGCTCATTAACTTGTGACTGCTGTCTTATTGGATCTATGTAAGTTTTATAGATTATGTAGGTTTTCAGTTTACTTGTTTTCAAATGCTTAGACTGTGTAAGTATTGCAAATAGTTACATTGCTGACATAGTCTTTGTTGTTGATTATTTGAAACAAACATATTATTTAAAATATTTTGGTGTAATGATTGCTAATAGAATTGGCATCCCCTAGTGCTAATAGTCACTGTTCCTTTAACATCCATTGAAAAATCATAAGCATTGTCCCATTTCTAGCCATTAGTATATAGAGGTGCTAAATCCAGAGATAGAAGCTGAACACATAAATAATGTACACATGTAATGTAGGCACAGCTGAAAGGCAAAATCAAAACAAAATAAAATCCCAAATGCCAAAGAAATTAAATGGCTATGACAAGTTGTGAGAGTTAAATTAACAAACACCAAGGATAAATTTTTGAATGTTTGAGCTTTCACATGGTAGATTGCTGGTCTTCATGGTATGCAATCCCTAAATTCCCTGCCTCAACACCTGCCTTGTAGAGGAGTAATACCAACTCAGCAAACCCCTGCCACAAACAAACTAATCCCACCCCTACAACAACAAAAGAGAAAATGAACTCTTGATGGGTTCAGTCCTTTAAGGCAGATCAGGCAGGGGTATCAAGATGGCAGTTTTACTGTAGTTCTTTTTTACTCACAAAGTGAAGTGTGGTAAGACAGCACAGTTTGAAAAGCACGTTAAGCAAGAGCATATATCAGGAAAGGCTGTTAAACTAATTCATAAGTAATCATTTTTAATTCTGCTGAGTGGATGAGGCAGAAATCCTGTGCAAAAAATAGCAAACAATCCTGAAGCTAAGGAGTGTATTATAATGCCTGTGCATGAAGGGATTGAGTTAAAGCTGCATGGGCATGTTTACCTCCGCCACACAGCAGATTTCAAGTGTTCTACTGGGCAGCTCAGTAATCTTTTTTTTTACTACAGTGCTTTGTGGACCATACACATTAAATCAGTGTGAGTTTGCATGTGTTCACAAAATAAAGAGGTGCACTCATACTGGTGCAAAAGCCTTGTAGCATTACAGCCAATCAAAGGCTATCACTGACCTTATAGAAACCATAAGGAATATGAGAGGGGAAAATTAATACCTTTTTTCCTCTTGTTTATCAACCTGAGTGATAAAGACTTTATTTGCTTCACTATGCACTACAGGTATCATTGAATACAGATTAGTGTTTTTATTTGAAAGTCTTTCAGGAACTCATTGAGTTTGCAGGGCATTCCAAGCTCCAGGATATGTTTGGATGACCCAGTCAAAAGCTAGCTGGCACAGGATTTCAGCCATTTTTATATGTTGAACTTACAATGGTGCAAAGTTTCTCGTACAAAGTTTGACCAATCCAAATAATTCTGTAATAGTTGCTTTGCGAAGACTGTTATATATAAGATATGCCACAAAATGCTGACTCAGACCAGAGAAAATGCTAAAATGTCAGGTCCTAATTAGGGTTTAAAGAGAATTATACACAAGGAGTACAGCTTTTTAATGGGAGGGAAGAGCCAGTCATTTTAAAAGGTCATAATATTGTGATCCCTCCCAAAATGTGTTTCTGTTCTGGAAATGATGAAACAAACTCTGCTGTCTTGGTTCTTATGTACTTGGTATGGTGTCACTGAAGAAATGATAAAATATCATTTTCCTCCGTAAGAGGAACATATTAAAGTTTTAAGCAAGAACAGTGAAGCCAGATTATGACTGTGTTCAAACTGAATTCTCTAAGATTGTATGGGACTCTGGCATTTTCATAATTTTAATTCATCTTTATTGGGCAGCTGTAGTATAGAACTAGGGAATTTATTTTGTACTGGTATACTTAGAGAATAATAAAAAAAATCCTTTAAAGAAACCACGTGATACAGGTTTACTGTTGAAAACACAAATTTAATGGTGGTGGCCAGTTAATCCAAGTTCTTTTTGTATTTTTGTCCTGAGATCCAATAAAACTTCAGCACTCTCTTGTGATTTTGTCTGGAGAATGTACCCTGGACCATGGCTGATACTGTATGACATAATCTCACACTGCCAGCAGGAAATCATTTTACACAAGACTGTCTGAGGCACGTGGTTCTTTATACTGTGCATGTTTCTTGATGTATTTCAGCTGTGGCAGACCCTACAACCAAATAGAAGCTGGTGATGGGACACTAAACAGAAATGATGCTACTGCACACACCCTGAACAGAACAGGTAATTCTTTGTCAAAAACACCTCGTTCCCTCAAATTCAGTAATCATCCACTAAAAGGGCAGATGAGCTTGTCTGTCATAAAAGGAGGACATACACAGGTGAGTCCATACAAATCATCTTTGAAGCTCCCTCCCTTTTCGTATGTACAACATGTACAGAATTCTTACGGAGTTAAAATATAAAGGATATACTGTTTCCCTCCATTTACTTAAATAATGGTCTTCAAAATTTTTTCTCTCTTCATTCCCTGATGCCATTTTTTACACTCTGCTGGGTATATCTTTAATGCCCTTGGACAGATTGTCTGACTTCAGAGCCAGCCAAGCAGCACATACGTATTATGAGTCAGAGATCCTGTTGCTATTATTCAGAAGGTCACAGGAAGACTTCCATTAAGTCCTTGCTGTTCGCACCACAAGCTTTGTGATTTGTGTTTGCAGATGATCCTGCTCAAGCCACTTCTGACTATGAGACCAACAACAGCGACAGCAGCGACATCGTACAAAACGATGATGACACAGATTGCTCCAAGGAGCAGCCACGGAAGGGATCCAGCTGTAGGTCCTACACACCCGAGACCATCATCCTGCATCCCTTGATACCACCTGAGGTAGCTCCTCTAAGTTGCCCCAGCACAACAGGCTGAGTGTATGCTGACATGGAGGGGAAAGACAAAAACAAAACAAAAACCAAACTAACCAAAAACCCAAATCCCCACAGAAAAAATCTGGTCTAAGGGTGCTGCAAGGTATTATTTTAGGTGTATTAAACAACAAATTTTGCACTGTGGTGAACAAGTGATGATTGTCTCAGCTGTGAGCTTGGTTGAGATGCAGAGGGAAAGCTTTGTTTAGTTAAGTTTTCCACAGCGTGTTGTACAACTGAATTAATAATTTGAAGTTGGCAGGAGCTCTTGAAAAATTTATTGTAATCTGTTGGAGTTGGACGTGCTGAGAGAAGGCATTTTGCTTGAAATGTTCTGGCATTTACTCATCTCCACTTTCTAAGTAAAATGAAATTCCAGGGAGTATACAGGGAGAAATATGAAAGGAGGGGCACAACCCATCTTTTATTTGCAGACCTTGAAAAACAGGTAGTTCCAGGTTAAGGAGTACAAGTCTTCACTTGGACTGAGGTCTGTTAGCCATGTTAGGGTGTAATGAATGGGTCGTGAGGCAGAAGCAGAAACTGAGAGCTTTTCCCTCTGTACCACAGCGAATTTCACAATGAAGGCAGACTCCCTTGGAAATGAATGAATGATTCCCATGAGTGAATGAAAGAATGAGTGAGTCTCAGTGCTAAGTGCAGACACTGCTGTTTCATAAGCAGACTTTCCTATCCATTCAAGTGAAACACATTACAAAGGAGAGTGAGTAGCTGCAGGGCTGCTAGAAATGAGGACATCTACACTGAGCCTAGTGAAGTACCACTGACTTACACATGATGTTAATGTGACTTCAGTTTCTAAGAGCATAATTTTTTGCTTGAGATGCTTCACTGAATTAACAATTCTCTTTATTCTGATTTCTGGCACAGGACAAGCCTGTACTGGCTCCTGAGCCTCTGGTTATGGACAACTTGGATCCCCTGATGGAGCAGCTAAATAATTGGAACTTCCCAATCTTTGATTTGGTGGAAAAAATTGGGAAGAAATGCGGTCGGATTCTCAGTCAGGTGAGAAGTGTACCTTGTCTGCAGTGTCTGAATGTTGACAGATTTAGACACAGATGTGTTAAAAGCCATCATCCTTACAAGCTGATGATCCAACGAACTGTGATCCCTGACACCTAATTCAAAGCTGACAGTATGAACTCTGTCTCATGATATTCCTTACTTTTGAATGTCTTCATTTTTAAATTTAAAAATGTGAAAGAAAAAACCATGCACCTATATTGCCTTCTTCTCTCTGCTTTTCTCAATATTCTCTTGAGATGCTTCCATCCCTTACTGAGCTCTTTGGGAAAGAATTTCTCACGGGGTTTAGCATGGGAGAGCTAAACAGTAAATATATTCAGTGGATGCAAGATATACAGAGGTTTGGTCCTCTTTTATACTGAAGATTTTAGTCAGGCTAGGCAAGAAAGCAAGGTCTGAGGAAGTGGGGGGAGAAAGAATCCTTGCTATATTCCCTCATTTTTAAAGAATCAGAACTTTGAGAGAAAATGCATATGATTATTACATAGTGAAGACTCATTTGCTATGAGTTGGGATAGGAGAGCTTACTAGTCTTTCTTTCAGCTCTCAGGTTTTTATTCTTTCCTGTGGGTTTAATTCAGTTACTGACACAGCCTGTCTCTACCCAGCACAATTAGTGTCACTTTTCATAATCACTTTCTTGGCTGAACTTTTTACTCTGTTATGCCCCTTTTCCTGGCACACTGACAAATTAGTCATTTTTTCTTATAAAAGTATTGAAGATTATTAAACAGGAAAAGCAAGTAATTACTTTTATTATTATTTAGGGATGAAAGGGAAAAAAGCCCAAGAGAATCTGACTGAACGAGTATCACTTTACAAGGCATTATGTAGTGATGAGTGCTGGAAAGAAGAGATAAAGTTAATTGGTACAATGTGGTACAATTATCACCCCCCCAGAAACACAGAGGGTAGTGTGTCAGGCAGATTTCAGTGTAACAAGCTCCAGAGAATGCTGGATCAAATTACAGTCCTTTGGTGGTTACCTATTATTCAGCTAGATTCAACTATCTGGTGGTCAGCAAGGAAAACCATGGCATGAATTCAAATTTATTTTGTGGTCTGCCTTTTAGTGTTCTGTAGCTGGCAAGCAACATCTGTCTTTGACCAGCCTGCCAAGTCTCTAGGTTCATTTTAGAGAAATAGGCAAACTGTGGATATTGGATATATTTATTGGATAAATTCAGTGATGCACATTGAGGCACTTTTGCACTAGACAGGGAGTGTGTGATTGAAATGCTCTTTTAGATCATACTGCTCATTAGCAGTATGATTAGCTCATAACATGGAATGACAATAGAACAATGAATGAAACATAAGGCACACTTACTTTTAATGGCATAACCAATGGCTTGGATGAGCCAAAATTTGTTCTGGTTTGACATGGGTACCTCTGTAGGCTTTAAGCACTTTACCAAGCTGCGTGGGGTTCTGTACCTCTGGACGTGAGTCCTCCGTGCCTCCTTCAAATTGCACTAAATCTCCTCACTCTATTTCCCAACATGTGTTTTTTGCACAGGTTCTCAACATGTTATCCACTTCACAGTTCCACAAAAGGAGACCTGTGAAATAAAATAGAGAAGCTTTAATATTTGTGATGAAAATTCAACATTTTCTGTAACAGCTGTTTGTAATAACTCCCTCTCCCTAACAGCAGAATGTAGCAAGTTCAGCCTTGTTCACAAAATAGAGATCCTTATTTCCCCCACCTACTCAGATGTTGCTAATGAAATTATTTTCAGAAATCAGGAAACTAAAATAAATAAATCTTTTTCTCCAGCCAAAGCACTATTTTTTTCTACTTTGATTTTTAAAACCTGGGATATTATTAACAAAGGAAAGCAAAAGCTCTAATGATTTATTCTCTGTATTTTGCTATTAAATGGACTAACCCATTCAAAAAAAAAAAAAAAAGTAAATTAAAAAGCTGAATTAACTATGTTTGCCTTGCTAGGTTAAATTTATGAGATGGAACAGAGTAAAGTTGACACATGCCTCTAGGGAAACATTCAGTTTAGAAAGCAAATGCTGGCTTAGCATCTTTGACGCTGCTTGAGATGTCTGTTCCTTCTTTGTGGAATGTTAAATTGATTTAGACATGTAAAAAGACCCCAAACCAGTCAGGAGCCATGAAAGCATCTGTGCAAACTAGAGTGGCAAGCACAGTAAATGTGGCAAATAATCATGATAGCGTTTAGAGAGGAACATGCAATTCAGTCTCATTTCAGAAATGAAGAGCCAAGCTCTCAGAACTGAGCTGTTGCTTCATAACAGGCCATAAAGTTCAATAATATCTTCAGTCACACTTAACATTTTTCTGGCAGCTCCTATAAGACTAAAACCTGTAGTTTAGCTTTTATTACTGGGCCCATAGAGAGAAGTGGAGGTGCTCCTATGCTGGCAGTACAGGAGCAGTGTCGGAGGCAGGGTGGCATCACTGCAGGGCCTCTGAGTTGGTCCCTGCATGATGACAAGAGGATTGTTTGGTCCTCTCATCACCACACGTGGGGGATGGGATATTCCTGGGATCATCACACCCGCCTTGGGAGGAGTTTGTCAGAGCCAGAGCCTGGGTGCCAGCAATTTCAAAGAAACACGTATCTGAAGAAAGCAAATACACAAGACATAAAAAGGAGTGCAAGAGGGTTGCCTGCAAACACTGAGAAGGGAACTGCTAATCTAAGCCTTGCACATGTCCACCAAGGAGAGCCATTCCCGTGTGCCTGCAACACCCAGGAGAGGAACTACATCTGAATAACAATGCCCAATTGCAAAACAGCTTCCATTAGGAATCATGCAGAAGTGCTTGTCCTTCGTCAGGCAGTGCCACTAGAAGTCTCTGAGTTATATATGATTCATTCAAGCATTAGCCATCATGAGAGATAGGCAGGAAAGGGAGGCTGGAGGAGCTGGAGCACGCTCTGCCAAGCACCTGGCAGCCATCAGAGTGTCCCTGGGCTTGTCCCTGGCAGCAAGGGCCACACCTCAGCTGCAAGTGCTCAGCCCACGGGATTCCAACTCCCAGGGAGCTCCTGAAACAGCATGTGGGTTGGGAAGAAAGTATTTTGAAAGACAGAAGAAGCACATTAAAATGTTTAATCAAGAGCAAGGAATAAAAAAAGCTGCACAGTTGTTTTTGGTTTTTTTTTTAAATGAAAGAATTTGGCTGGTTGACTTTGGGGAAGACATCAGTGCCTGTTTTTCATCTTTCTGACCTGCCTTTACACCTGCTTCCTCCGTATTTGCTGAGAGAGAAAGAGAGAGAAAGAAAAGAAAGAAAGAGAAAGAAAGGAGAGAGAAAGAGAGAACAGAAAGAAAGAGAAGAAAGAAAGAAAAAGAAAGAAAGAGAGAGAGAGAGAGAGAAAGAAAAGAAAGAAAATGGCCAAAGTATGTGCTTGGCTACTTATGCTTTCTAATGACCACAGAGAATAATGCCATTTTACTCCAAGTCAGAGGGAAAAGCTGTCATGCCTACACATCACAGTCAACTTTGCTTCTTTTCAACTATGGGATTTCCCATCCCCCAAAATCCAAGGGGAGGAAAAACATGCTTTTATGATATGCTTTATTTAAGATACCTTTCCAGTGCTGCTAGTGTAGACCAGTAAGATTTGGTCCCGCAGAATATTATTTTGTTATGATTCCTCTTTTTATACAGAGATGTTTTTCTGGAAATAAGTGGCTTACATTTCACTGACCTAAAACTAGAATGTAAGAATCCTCATCTCTCTAGGTGAAATACTGGATCCCAGCTGATACAGTTAAACCATGATTCTAGGGAGATGAAAAGGGTTCTATGTCTAATCCAAATTATGCATAAGGTCACTCTACTCACTCTGCCTCAATACAGGGGCATCCCATGGGGTTTTCAGAGAGTAATGAAGGGTACTTTTTACGGGCCCTACCTTTTATTCTAAGTTCTTGTCTTCCAGAGCACAATAGTTCAGTAGTTCAGTTATGGTAGGAACAGAAGTAAGAGCTGGGGCCACCAGCAGAACTCCCACTCCCACTGTCAGATATTGGTCACTAGAGGGTCATCCTGGATGGGGTCAGACACCACACTCAACCTGTCTCTGCACCATCACTGCCTGTTGTAATGTTTTGCCAGAATTAGTTCACAAGCAGGTTTTTCCTGGTAGGGAATGACCATGAGGGGAGGCAGGAGGAGGATCATTAATGCTGCAAATTCATATCGTTTTTGTTATTCTTACTGTAAAAATCCACAGTGGCAGGACATTTGGAGCTGATGTTCATTAAACTTCAGGTGCAGCTCACAGGTCCCACTTTATATACAAAATATACAATAAAAAACAGATGTGGATAGATGTTTGATTTACATTCAGGTGTAAAACACAAAGTGTAATTTGTAACCATTTCTTGCCATGTAGCACTCATCAGTCCAAATGTGCTTCAAGTTGCTTAGTTCTAGGCAGGTCATTACCAGGCAGATGGCATCAAAAGGACAGAATTTAGCCTAGCAGCAGTAAATAAATAGAGTCTGCAAGGCTTTAGGGTCCAATTTGTGAAAGAAGTGAAAACATCAGGCAGTGATTTTACTGTGTCCCATTGTTTTGTCTGTTAAGATAAACTTGTCTTCCGAAGTGCCCATTTTGCGTCAGCTGCTGTCTACATTTCTAAGCATTCATCTTTCCAGAACACCTCCTCACTCATCCGTCACATTCTCCTTCCCAATACGTCCTCTCCTGGGTGGTTACAGTGCAGGAACACTTAGAGCAGCTCTGCTTCCTAAGCTATTTGCTGCCTCTTATATCCTGTTGAAGTCATTTTTATTATTTCACTTCCAAAATTGGAGAGAAAGCAAGGACACAATGCATAGGATCCACATGGTTCCCCTTTCTGTCAGCCCTTTGCTTGCTCTTCCATTTCTGGGAATTGATTTAACTTGATGATGTTTCTGAGATAAGTTTGTAGAGAATTTTTTCCAAAGGCACCGAGGACCTCTGAACATCTTTACGTATTTAGGTTTCTGAGGTGTTTGCAAAATTTGAGGGATCCATATGCCTGAAAGGAAGAGAACAACATCTGGAGGGTTGTAATGAGGGAATGAGGAGGACTGTTAGGCACTAATATCTTGACTGCGTAGCCATATCCCTCTAGAAATGCAAATAGCTGCAGCTACAGCTGGATCAGATGAATTTGAGAAAATACTACCAGGAAAGCAGATTTTCATGGGGTAATTCGACCTAAGGAGTTTTATATCTAATTTTTAGAGTTTTTCTCATCTACTTAGCAGCATCGTTTTTTATTGTTTTTTTCTTTCAGGTATCATACAGGCTTTTTGAAGACATGGGGCTGTTTGAAACCTTTAAAATACCAGTGAGGGAATTTATGAACTACTTTCATGCCTTGGAGTGTGGATACCGAGAGATACCTTGTAAGTAAAAATTCCTGGCAGATAATGATGCTTCCTTAAAGTTTTGGGCGTTTTCCACATGCTTGTGTGTCGAAGCCTTTCTTCTCACATTATAACAGCTACTTTTTTCTTCTAGTACATCATGACCAAATGGATGGCTAGGCAGAGGCTGGTGCTGAACCACAGCCTCCCAGCTTTTTTCTTTGTGTTTTATGTTTCACATTGTTTCATAATTCATGGCAAAATCTGCACAAGCCAGAAATCATATAAAGCTATTATAAGTAAAGACTGTTTCTGATAATGCAACTGCATAAAAACCCCAGTGCCCCAGCTGGAGGTTCTTGAAACATTTAACCCCCTAAAGGCAACTTGGACTTTTACACAGTACCAATGCTGTGCTACCAAAGGAGATGAGCTTTATAAGCAGAAAAAATATGCCAAATACATGAGTGAACCCTGTTCTGTAACTACAGCTTGGCTGATATTTTTCAGTGGGAAGCATTTGTTCACTGAAAAACCTTTTTTCAGTCATCCCCAAAGTATTCAAATCCAATTTATCAAACTGCTTCAGCTGCAAAAGACTCTTGTTTTCCCAAGAGGAAAGAGTTATTACCCCCTTTAGCTGGCAGATAAACCCAGCACTGAGGAACATGTTTTCTTTACACTCCCAGAAAAATGTAGGAGACATTATATATAAAAAGTCATATAGTCTCTCTGTCAAAAAAATAAATACCAGCTGGAGCAGCTACAGTGGGAAGGATCTAAGGAAAACTACCTCAAAATGCCTTCAGCCAGGTGGTCTGGACCCTGTTCTGGGAAAGTAAGAGACACAGTTTCAGTCCTTTTCTTGTGTTTGACCTGGATCAGGGATCTAAAGCAGCAGATTGCAGCCTGAGGAGGTTAGAGATGGAAGTCCCACAGCCTGTTCTGCTGAAGCCATTCCTTTCTGTTTAAAACATTTAACTATTCATAGAGTCTCTGGGATTTTTGTGAAGCTAGCACTGTATTTCCTTGGTTTTTTTCTCGTGTGTTTTGTTTTAGGAAAGAGGAATATCTTGTCTAGAACAAAATCAATTTATCTTTTTTATTATTTCTGTGGAAAAGGTAAAAACAACCCTGATGCTCGTGGTAATGTTGATTTTGTCTCTGCTGGATTGACTGCCACACAGTACCCACTAGATGGTGCTGATATCCCTCTGTCAGAAATAGCCTGATGTTTTATAGCTGGGTGGTTTTCTTTCCATCACAGATCACAACCGAATCCATGCCACTGATGTCCTACACGCCGTGTGGTACCTTACAACTCAGCCCATCCCAGGACTCCCAACTGTGATTAATGACCACGGGTCAGCAAGTGATTCAGGTATATTTTAATGTTGTATTCTTAAATTTTCTCTCATGAAATTTGGTGTAAACCAGCAGTTGAGGATTGCATGCAGAACTTGTTGCAATCTGTAACACAGTGTTGTAGTTCAGTAACACTGTGGACGCTGAGGGTGTTCAGGTGTCTTTGTGTGACTTTGAAGGGAATGGAATTGTTCCTCCAAAACCCAATACTTAACATTTAATGATGTGTGAATGCAAGCCTTCATGGTCGCCTATAACGACAGATCTTTGTTACCATTTGATTTTTGCAATAGGTTTTTTCCTAGGAAAATCATATTAATAGTGCTTTTCAATGCTGCACCAGAAGCAGCGTAGACTTAAATCCTTAAACCCTTCATTGTTTTGATATTCTAAAATTTCTGGGGCGTTGCAGGTAGTGCTGTGCACTTGCCACTGCTTGGCTGTCATGAAGTGTTCTTTGCTTTTCCTCACTGTCTCCAAAGAAAGAGACTTGTAACTATCTGGCAACTGCTCTACAAGACTTCACTCTCCTTCTGTTTTATTATTGCTCATTACAGGAAGCTGTTCTTCTTGCATTTTTGTATTAACTTCTCCATGTTCAGCTGTGGCAACTAGAGGACCTGTCTGTGTTTTGTGGGAGTTCTCAGAGAGTTGCTGGAAAAGCAGGAGTTTGCTCAATTTTTTTTTTTTTTGGTGTTAAATGGTTTTATTCCTGGAAACATTTATTAGAAAGGGATTTTGGTGGTTTTGTAGGTGAGGTGGAATGAGAGGGGGTTGAGTTTTGAGGTTTTTTGATGTTTTTTATTTGGAAAACATTGTTCAGCTGCATGCAAGATCCATTCAAGGTCATTCAGATTAAATTAGCAAAGCATCTCAGTATGTGTCTCTGACAGGTATGCTTGAGATGCTTCAAAAAGAGGATGGTAAGAGGATTATCAGCAAAGATTAAAAGTCTAGACGTTCATATTGGAAAAAATGCACTGCAATGTAATTAATAAATTCTAGTCCATTGCTTTAAGGACTATCAGTGTCTCATAGACTTGTCTACATGATGAAAGAAATTAGAGGAAGGAGTGGGAAGATCAAGTTCCCTCACAAAGCTCCGGCATGGCTGTGAATCCATGTCTCACTGCTTGTAACTTACATAATTTGAAAATAGGTTTTGCTGGATGTCGGGAAGATCCCCAGGTGGGATCAGGATTTGTTCCTTTCCAATTGTTTGCCTTATTGTACTGGATCATAGGCACAGAAAGCATTGAGGTCAGGCTGCATTTACTCTTCTGTTATGTATTGTAAATTTGCTCCCTCTCTCCCTCTTTGTTGCTTCTGTTACAGTAGGCCAATGAAAAAATGTCATTGGATTTTTTTACTGTTTTCATTTATTTATTTCTGCTCAGATTCTGACAGTGGAATCACTCATGGCCACATGGGTTATGTGTTTTCGAAGACATACACACCTACAGATGACAGCTATGGATGCCTGGCTGGCAACATCCCTGCCCTGGAGCTGATGGCTCTTTATGTAGCTGCAGCCATGCATGATTATGATCACCCAGGAAGGACCAATGCCTTCTTGGTAGCAACGAGTGCTCCTCAGGTAAATAAATCTCAGGCAGTGTTGCTGTACAGTTTGGAAGGTCTTGATGACAGCTTTTCCTTGCTAGTGGTGCCTGTGGCTTCCATTAAGCACAAGTCTGCCAAATATTTTGAAACAACTTATCAAAGTGACAGAAATAATCACTTCACTTGGGGATTGCTGGTGAGAGTCCTCCTATACACTCTCAGTTTGCAGAGCTATTAAGAAAAAGGTACTGATAAACTGTGTCAGTGAAGGAGAAGCTAAAGCTCTGCTGACTGGTAGAGGATTTGTAACTGTGAAAGAATGGAAGAATTATTCTACCAAATAAGGCGTAGAAAGATTAAAATAAAATAAAAAAACCCACTTGTGTAGTTGACTGTGCTTTGCAAGTTAATTGTGCATGATCATAACATATTTTATGTTGTTTCTATAGAGCATGAGCAGCTGCAGTCTTTTTATGAAAGTATTTGGAGGCAGGGAGTGGAAAATAATCTCAGTTTTATAAATGTAGAATTGAGGCTTGCCTAAAGTTACACAGAAGTTGCTGCCAGTCCTGACAGTTGAATGCAGCAATTCTGAGTTACTCTTTATTGGCTTAATTATGTGATCATCTTTCCTTACTTTACATAGCTGACCCACCTGGCTTCAGCACACTGTGCTAGAAAATACTTCTATGGATTAGGAAATAAAAAAAGATATATTAATGGTGGCAAGTCAGGTAGGGATGCAGAAATTTACTCCCCAGCTTGCAACCAAACTTCCTCTGTCACCAAGAGCAAGTCACCTGAACTCGCTCTGGTATCAGTATGTGTCTATAAATTGATAGTAATACTTCTCATCCTTGTAATGCATTTCTGTGATGAAGAACTTTGATACTCTGGCCAGGTAAATAGACTGGGAGAAGATATCTACTATCTTTAAATCTAATTGTAAGAAACAAGTGCTGTAGCTCTGTGGTTTTAAAACTCAGAAAAAGAAGTTAGATGATTAGCCTTTATGTATTGCCTCTAGCTTGAAAATAAAGTAGTAGGAAAAAATAATTTTCTTGTTATTTTCTTAATGGAATTACCGTGACTGTGAGAGTTACGAATCCTATATTGGTAAAGATTTCACCAATTTTGGATTTTAGCATTGAGCTATCTGTCAGGCTGAGTATGTGTTTTCAGGCTGGAAACTGGAATTTGACTTGTTTCTGCATTTGGAATCAGGCCTACATGGACACAGTTGCCTGGTACAATTACCAAAGACAGTAATCCATTAAATGAGGGTAATTCTGAGAATCAGGGAAGCACACACCTGTGTTCTATTAGCCATTAACCTTGGCCTGAAACAGAATAATCCGTTGCTGTGATTTTGCTAAGATGTTCCTCAGCGTCCCCCTGCCTGCGTTGCTTCCGCAGGCAGTGCTGTACAACGACCGCTCCGTGCTGGAGAACCACCACGCTGCTGCTGCCTGGAACCTCTTCATGTCCAGGCCAGAGTACAACTTCCTGGTCAATCTGGACCACGTGGAGTTCAAGCATTTCCGTTTCCTCGTCATTGAGGCGATTTTGGCTACTGACCTGAAGAAACACTTTGATTTTGTTGCCAAATTCAACGCCAAGGTGAGATTAGTTTGGGTTTCTGGGGGATGGTCAGAAAAGATTGTGGGCCTTGGTGGCATCCAACAAAAAGGGTTTCTATTTCCTCTGAATGTCCTTTTGGCTGCTGTAGAATGTTGAATAATAATCTGGCCTTTCCGTTGGGTTTTACTCATTTAAAGTTAGAGGCACAGCTTCTCTTCTTATACATATTCACTCTTTTCAGAAGGTGGTTTAAGGCTAAAAATATTACGGACTATTTTTATATTCTACTTTTCAGCATTGCTTTCTGGTTCGCTGGCACTTTAGACCTATTAACAAAGCACTTGGAGGGGAAAAATCAAAGATGTTATTACTAAGTTTCCATAATGGCTACTGTAAGTGAATTTTCACTGATTTAGTGACACTGTTGTATTATCAAAGCACAGAAATCACAACGATTTTGACATTCTAACTCCAAATGCAGTGAAAGCATGGTCTTCCTTTCCTTTCTCTTTCCAGAGAAAGATCACTAAAGATCTTTCCTGCATGCTCCATTCGGCGAGCATAAAATCACAACCCTGAGAAACCTTTCTTAAAACCTGTTTACAGTTTCAACCTAACTTATTGGAATTCACCTCCTATTCAGATATTTTAATAAACTCCATCACCCATCAAAGCTGTTGGCATGTTAACTGGTTACCTGCCTTTGGAACTAGTACTGCTTTCTTGTTCCTTGTGAGAAACCCCCAAGGACAGTGTGTTTCATATCTAGGACCTCCTAGCTGTTTTGGTGACACAGATAAAAGGTTTTCCTGTGGTACTGCTTAGGATGGATCTGTACGCTGACACTTTGAAGCCTCCAGATGTACGACTGGTTTTGTTTTCCATTTCCCTATAACATCTCTCTTTGTTAGGCTTTAAGAATCTGCAAAGAAAGGTCCTAAATATGGTCCAGGGTAGGCAGAAAACTGATCTGTAGGTCCATAAAAGTCTGAGATCCTTCTGCATCCCTGCTAGTCATGTCCCTTCCAACCTTAATCTTTCTGCTTTTATTTTAGAGCAGTTGGTAATATGTATCACTTTTTCTTGTGAGAGGTATGGGAAAAATAGAGAAAAGGAAAAAGGGTGGAAATAGTTTCAACTTAGATCAAACAGGGAAATAAGCTCATTACACACATCTTCACACTGCAATCAAACCAGCATGGTAGTTTATGGTAATCTATATTTATACACCAGTAGGTATTTACTTCCTGAAAAATGTCATGGAAACATTGCATTTGTTTGTTTTCCTAGTAAGTGCTTTAAACAGGTGCATAATGTGCTAAATATTGATTTCTCATTATTCATCTCAATGTTCTTTGGTTTTCATTTACTTTTCTTTTTCCATATTGTTAATTCCAGCCTGGGGTTAGCTCACCTGCTTATGCTAGTGATTTTGTTAAATAGCTAAACATATTGTACGGTATCCCAGGTCAGAACTTCCTTTGTGGGTGCATCTTTTTGCCCAGGATTACTGTCATGGTCTCTTTCTCCTGTCTCCTAGGTGAACGATGATGTTGGAATTGACTGGACCAATGAGAACGACCGCTTGCTGGTTTGTCAGATGTGCATCAAGCTGGCTGACATCAATGGGCCTGCAAAATGCAAAGACTTGCATCTGCAGTGGACAGAAGGCATCGTCAATGAGTTTTATGAACAGGTAAATGCATTCCAAAGTTGCATGGCTGGTGTGAAACAGTCCTGCAGCATGATACAGCTGGTGATGGGAGAGAATGGGAGTGAAGAGGTTGGCTAGAGTTGCATTAATCCATTCTTTTGCTGGACCAGTGAAAGTCCGTTTGTCACTGAGGTTTCTGATGTGTCCTCAGAGACCTCTGATGATGGTGTTTCTACAGGCTGAACTGTTCAGTTCCGGCACTATGGACAAGCACTGGCATGGTGAACAAGTGTTCCTTTCCTGTTTTTTTTTCCCCCTGTTGTCAGTCATCATGGCTGTCATTTCACTTTTCTTTAATGCAAACCATGTTTTCATCCTTCCTTCTGTGTTCTTTCAAGACATCAGATGGTTCTCATGGCTCTCCTCTGCAGTCTCACACTTTTATTGGCATGTAGTCTCCAAAAGTGGACACAACATCCTTGTTCAGATGATCTAAACAGAGCAGTGGGATTATTCTAGCTTCCCTGCAGGCCACATCTCTGTTCACACAAGCAGAACCTCTATGTGCTGAGCAGGACTGTAACACTGGCTTTCAGCTCATCACAAGCCAACCACATCTGCTCCCTACACATTGATCCTGACCCATACTTTATTTTTGAGGACAACACTTCCCGCTCTCAGAGGTTTGTCAGTACAACTGCACTAATTATGCAAGGCCATGCTGGTGGCACAAGGAAGGGGGAGAGCCACAGATTGATTTACAAAGACCTGGGAACACAGCCAGGCACTGGTCCTCTCTTTCTAGGTGTAAGGGAGCCCTTAACTGAACCTTTTCTCATTATAACCTATTTAGCCCTGCTGAGTGCAAGGGTCAGGGCTGTTCCCACACTATTCCTCTGTTTTCTGAGTGGGAACATTTTGAATGTTTTGGTCAGATTAAACTCCACATCCTGTCTTTTCCAGATGAAGCAAGCAGGCTAAATCACTGAACCAGACAACCCACAGACTTCTCAAGGAGGCTGTGCAGTAACTTGGAGTCACAGACTAATCCCTTTTAAAACCTTTTCAATTTTCCTTAAATTTACTGCACTTACAGTTTGGAAAAAAAAAAACCCAACCAGGATTTGCTGCTGACTTCTGGAGGATGTAAGGAGACAGGAAAAGGAACAAAACTCGAACATTGACCTGAAGCTTCATAATTTCTTTTAAATCTCCCAAGAAAAAGAAAGTACAATGAACCTTACATATATTATGAATATTATATTATTATTCAATTTTTGTTTTCATTTTTTTTCTTAAACAAAGAAAGTGTGTCCCAAAACAACCTTCATGTCCCAAATTTTCGTTCAGGAAATTTTCTTCATTACAACTGTCCCAACAAACTGTGCTTCACAATTCTGGTGATGATCATAGCTTATGTGGGTGACTGGTGCAGGCAGACAAAGGCTGTTAATCAGATGTGCTATATGACTTTCCTTTGTTCCAATATAAGTTACATCAGAGGGAAGTGCCCCGATACATTAGTATCATCACAGTGTTGGACAGTGAAGCAAGCTTGTGAGAATACAGATGTGGGAAGATATTGTGTTATCTATTCCACAGTATGAATCTGTGTTGTTTTCCATCATCCAGAAATTGGATTCAAAACAGAGAACATTTTCTTTCTTGGACTTACTTTTGACTTTAAGCAGGATAAGCCAGATTCTCAATTTATTTTACCTATAATAAAATCTGGTTTTCTTTAATGTAATATGCTACAAGAGGTGTATTAAACCGTGTTCACCGTGCTTTTGAGTGTTAGATTTTTTTCTGCAACTGGAAGAGTCTTCATATTTTCATTTTTAAAAAGGAGAATTTTATGGGAAGTTTGAATTTTCCAGGAAGTATTATCAAAAAGCACACATATTTTCACTCTGCTGTGAAAATCATGAAATATCTTTGTTACAATAAAACCCAATTCCTTTGAAGAATTACACATAAATAAACACTACTTAGTAAAAATGTGTTGTATAGAAATATTCAGAATCCTGTGTCATATTGTTGCAGGATGTTTCTTTCTCTTCACATGCCCAGCATAATTATTTGAAGACAGGTTAGACATATTAGAATAAAAAAAAACACACTGCAAGATGTTTCACATAACAAATCATGTTTTAACAGAACAACAAAAAAGAATTTGTAAACATTTCAACAGTCAGCATTTTTCCCAGCTCACAACCAGGAAATCTCAGATATGTTTCTGTAAAGAAGAGCAAGCTGTCACCTCTTCTTAATTTGCTTGCTATTTCAAGAATGGATGGCATGTTTCAGTGTTTTGTCAACACAAATATTTTGTTTTTAATGATTGAACATAACATTTCAGGGTTGGTTATTGTAAAAGTAACGAAGAAAACATAAGGAAATGAGATATTTGCTGTACGTGCTCCAAAATTTAGCTCTCATTTTTTGGCCTTCACCGAACACAGATACAGACAGGTCAGATATGAAGACCATTACTTCTGAAAAATTTACATTACAAGGAGATATATATGAGCAATGTATAATATAATGGAAACTGAAAATGTATCCCCAAATTCTAATCTATATCCTTAAATGTAGGACTCTGTATTGTATTAAAAGCATTAATTTATATATCAGGCTTGTTAGGGAGGTTAGATATTTTTTGGGGGAAATGGCATCTTGTAATGTCTGCTCAGCTGAAAGTGCACTGATATCACCAGAAGCCTTGCTGTGATAGGAAATTGAGTATATCAGATTTGGTTCTGCAATGAAGTTTTACTTTATTTTACATCACGAGAGGAGAGAGAAAAAACTCTTCTTATACCTCCCTCTCTCCCCAAATAAAGCTAAGAAAAAGCTTCATGGGAAAGATTTACTGCTTGTGAGCAAAGCCTGCTTTCATTGGGATGATTCTAATAGTTGCAGGAAACAAATATTTATGACCCAAAGCCAAGAGGACATTTCCAGGTTACTTTTAATAAGGACAAAATCATTAAGAACACTAGTTTGGTGAGATAGCCCTGTCTTGTAGAAGTTGTCTTGTTGAAGTTGTCTTGTTCCCGGTAAACAAGGTTGGTGTGAGCTAGCAATCACACAATCAGAAGGGATTTTTTTAAAATAATGTAAATAAAGAAATGAAATAATAATTTTCAAGTTTTCACACAGTGTAAAGTTCAGGACAAGGGCTAGGGGAATCATTCTGCAGAGTCATTAACATCCTTGTTAAATTCATGTTATCAGTAGTGGGTTGGTATCAGCTCCTACAAGAAAAGAGCTGTAACTTTGCCCATTTGACACGATGGCACTGTAGCAGTGCCATGCTGGAAGTGCCATTGGCCTTTGCTTCTTGTTCTTTCAGCATTTTTAATTGGTTGGATGTGCTTTACACCCTTTTTGTGACATAGTTTTGGTTCATTTCGTTCAGAGAAATTACGGCTATTTTTCATCTCCAGGGTGATGAAGAGGCCAGCCTGGGGCTGCCAATCAGCCCTTTCATGGACCGCTCTGCTCCTCAGCTGGCACACCTCCAGGAGTCCTTCATCACTCACATCGTGGGACCACTGTGTAACTCCTATGACTCAGCGGGGCTGATGCCAGGAAAATGGATAGAAGATAGTGATGAATCAGGAGACACTGATGAGCAAGAAGAGGAAGAAACAGCAGAAATGGAAACTTGTGAAAATGCCGAATCCAGTAAGTTGTTGACACTTACATTTTCCAACAAAACAAGTTCCATGTTGTGACCAAAACACTAAGCTGAGGCTGTGAGCTGGCCAGGTTCAACATGGGCCTCCTCCAGAGGGACAGTGAGTCAGTGCTGTCCTTGGTGAAGCTGTAGCCACTTACATTGTTAATGGAGATGCTCCATGGTTTCAGGACCAATGTGGTTCATATCTACCACTTATTTCTACCTTAGTTGAGGTTTCTGGTGGTGGGTCACCTGTCTGTGCATGAGGGCTTTCTAGACTCTTTCAGGACTGGTGTTAATAGACTGCAAGAATTTCAGTTGAAAAAAGGAAGTCTGGGAGAAGATTTTCCAAGGAAAACACTCATCATTTCCACGAGTTAGTATGATGTACAGGAATAATAGAATAAGGGTCTGAAATGCTGATGCAGTAACAGAGTTTTTAACTATGGAATCATTTTAATGCAAATCTCTTCAAGGAAATGTGGAGAAGAGTGGGAAGAGAATTGGCACTGAGCATTGCTGTGTTGTGTGCTGGGGGCTGCATCACTTGGCTGATCAGTAACTAAAGCTCATATTCTCCTGCCTCTTCTCTAGAAATGCAACATTGCTAATATTTGCTGTACTGAGATTAAAGCTTTTTACCTTGAAAGGAGTTTTCAGGCACTTGTGGGAAGTGATTTTTAAGAGAAAATACTGCAGCTGTAGACTTCTTTCTTTTAGCGGTTTAATCCTGCATGTTTTACCTTTTTCTTCCTTTCATGTCCTTTCTCCCTCTCTCTCTCTCCTACATCTAGAACTTTCAGGAAACACCACCCTTAAGTGCACTCATGAAATGCCAATATACAGCTTTTCCCCTCAACAGCCTCAGTTTTTCTGTTCTTTCCCACACGCTCATGCCCTACCTGGGTATCATCCCTGTTTTCTGTTGGGAAAGCTGAGAAAGATTTGATGAGTGCAGTAAGTCACATATGGATTGGAACAAAAATCTGTCTCCTGATGTGCAGAATTAACCTTTTACCTCTAATAAGATCCCGAGGTAAACAGTTGGTATTTAAGAAATCATTGTTGGTGTTCCTGTTGTTCACACATACACACACACACACACACACACACACACACATTTTAAGTTTAGCACGTTCACATGCACAAAAAATCTTGTAGAGAACAGTAAACATCAATATAACACACATGGCTTAATTTAGCACCTCATGATCTGTCAGTTCTGTAATAGGCAGAGCCACGTGTTTGTGGCAGAGTGGCCTTTATGGAAGTGCCTGCTAGGAGGAAGTGTATGCAATTGGTAATTAACACAGACCCCAAAGCCTGAAACTGATACTGCCGTATTAAAAGATGAAAAAAAAAGATGGAGGATGTTCTCATATATCCATGGAGTGTCTAACCTTAATCTGAAATCCTTTGTTTCCTTTCATCTTGTATCTCTATTCACTTATCTTCTGTATCACCAGTAGTGCAGTCAAATAATGCTGTTTTCAGGTTAAAAGCACTGATCATTATTAACACTTTTCACATTGCAAAGAGACCGATTTTAGTGGTCTTCTGTTTTCTTTTTCACATTCTACCCTGTTATAGTACCTTACTATTCAGCCTGGTGTTTTTAGACTATGGTCTTCAAAACTTTAAAGATTAATGAACCAGAAGTTCTGAAATATCCAACAAATTCTTTCTACTTCCTTTGTACCAAATGGGGGATGTTCATCTTCTCTATCATACCTATGTGTGGCAAATTGTTTTCTTCAGGTTCCTTAAATTCTCTGTGACTGTGTGGATCTTACTCAGGATTCTGTGACACCTTTTGTGTCAATATAGGGGCCTCATAGTTCCTTAGAAATATATACCAGTGATCAACACAATTTTGGATGTTCTAAACTTTCTTAATGAAACAATAAAAGGTTGAGATGTCAGATGCACAGATATTAAGACTTGTGTAGATGTTGGGAGAGATCTTCTTCTTGATGAAAATGCCTTTTAGGCAGATAGAAATATAATTGTGGCAGAAAACACTTCACCTAAGTCCTGATAATTCACTGAAGCAGTTCAGATAAATTTAAGAGTTACAAAACTTAAGGTAGCTTGAAAAAATTTTTTTACTATACAGGAACATACTTTCCCTGTAGGTCTTATGCAAGTATAAGAATTAAACAGACTCAGTCTTTAGTGATTCAGACAAATTTTAACACCACAGCCAGTGTCTGTAGAGAGCAACAAGATGTGGGGTCACCTGGGAAACCCAGGAGAGAATGTCCTGCTGTGGCATTGGCAGGGTAGGGGCTTCCTATTAGTGCTAAACCTGAAGGTTTCCTACAGGGAACCAAGGGCTTTCTAATGAAGGATTGAATTGGATTTGGTCTGTGCTCAGTGAAAAGCTCTTTGTTTCCAGTTCAAAAGCCTCAAGGGCTAACCATTTTGGATCCTGACACAGACATGCTTTAGGCAACCTGCAAATACTAATCCACGCAAATTTATTTGGTACAGAACATTCCTCTACGTCACCTTCTTTAAAGAAAAATCAGCAGTTGTCTTTGGAGGGGTGATTATTTCAGTTCTGTGACTGCCATTGTCACTGTTAATGACCAGGAAAATTTTTCAAACTTTGTACTGTTAAGGAGTTAACAATCTGTGTTGGACAGACTGTACTGACAGGAAAAAAAAAAACCACCCTTCAGAAAGCAAAACACTTGTAGTGCAGCTATGTCAGGAGCCATGGGAACCACCAGGGACAAAAACACTTCATAGGCTAAGAGCAGGGGACTGGTGCTTCAAAACCAAAGAGAAGCAAGCTTCCTGATAGTATTTGGCTGTATGAGTCCTTTCTTTAGTGCTCAGACTGGTGCCAAAGCAATGTTGTGCTAAAGCTTTAAGGTCACCTCCAGTGCAATGGTGGAGAGATAGATGACTTTGAAAATGGGACATAGGAATGGGTTCCCTCCTTTGATTACTAATGCTTCATTAGTAATCGTTCATTATCCTTCTACAGCTCTTCTGAGTTGTAAAATGTGGAAAAAAAAAATTAGGATTTTTTTCCCTAGGACAATCAGTAGGGATCTGTTGGGGGTGGGGAGGGCACAGAATTTAATGTGTGTTGATCAGAGTCTTTAAGAACTTGATATAAAATGAGCAGAAACAGCTCAGCAACGTTTGATGCATAATCATTCAAAGACTAGGTGCTGCTGTGAGCAGCAGAGTCAGGGACAACATGCAGCCTTGAGATAGGATGAAGCTGGGGCTCAAACTGTGCAGGAAACCCGTTTGCTTTCCCCAAGGTCTGGAGAGACACAGCTTTCTGAATTTTAACACTGTTTAAATTTGTGGGTTTAAAAATCTGTCACAGTACACTCTGTCTGCTTCCTATACCTTCAGTCCCTTTTCCTTCCCCAATAGAAACCAGTACATAATGTCACATGGTGTTTTACAGGAAAGAAGAAGTTCAAGAGGAGGAAAATCTACTGTCAGATCACTCAGCACCTGCTTCAGAACCATAAGATGTGGCAGAAAGTGATTGAGGATGAGGAGAGGTTAGCTGGGTCAGAGAAGCAAGGCACGGAGCAATCCACACTGCACCAATCTTCAGAACAAATCCAGGCCATCAGGGAAGAGGAGGAGGAGAAAGGGAAGGCCAAGAAGGATGAAGAGGAGAACACAACTGTAGAACCAAACCAATGACAATATTTACAGCAGTATTTTAAGACAGATTGACTCGTGCACAGACTCTTTCTCAAGCCAGCACAGCATTTAGACACAACACTGTAGAAGTATGGGATAATGCGCCTACAGCTGTTTAATTTGTTTCTCTTTCCTTTTTATGGTGAGGTACATTGTTTAAACTCCTATGCTCAAGGAAGCTTTCACACTGCAACACCGGCTTTACAGACTGTCTTTGAAGAGATTTTGGGGGTGGGTGGAATTATATAAAAATATATATATATATAGAACCATTTTTTTTTAATAGCAGTTTTGTCTTCTGGTATATTTCAACATCCTCCTCCTGAAACAGTCTATTTGGTGTCGTTTCTCTGTCCCTAGACAAACGTATTTTTTTTCTGTTCTTTCAGTGAATATATTGTTATTCTATTCTGTTCTAGTCCTTATACCACTGTTACTCCTGAAGGTACCAGTCCCTCCAATACCAGCTAACAGTAAATGCCCTGACTGAGCTTGGCTGCACACATCAGCAAAATACATTTAATGATATATTATGGTCACTGTGATATTTACAGAAGAAAGTTATCTAAGGAAATGCTGCTTCTGAAGCACATTTGCAGTTAACAGTAAGGTACCAGTTAAGTAGCTTTTGCTCTTAATGCTGAGGGATAAAAGTTCCAAAGCTTTATATGAATGCTGATATATCCTGCCAACACATATGTGTGAGTGAGGGGGTGTTTGCAAGTGTGAGTGGATGTGAGGAAACATAGCATAGTCTGAGTTCTTACCACACTAGCTGTAGCACATGTCCCAATATACCACAACAAACAGAAGGCCAGAATTTTAGAGAATTTGTGCCTGCAAGGGAACGATTTTGAGGAGCTTTGCTTTCCCATAGCCCTCCAATCCCAGTTTGCACTCCAGCTGCAGGCAGCAGCCATTCAGTAGTGGCCCAGGCTGCCGCTCTGGCCCTACCCAGCTGTGCCGGCACCACCTCCTCCTCCTCCTCCTCCTCCTCCTCGGCATTTCCCAGACTGCTGGCAAAAGGGATGTGCCAGGAGGGCTGTTTCCAAAGGGGTAACTGTGTGACACAGCAGTCTGTTCCCCTGGAGATGACCTGGCCCTCCCTGTACTGCTGCACACATGAACAGCTGCGTGGGGTCAGCACGAGTGTTTGGGCAGGAGAAAATGGGGAGCAGATGTGTGCTTGGAAGCTATCTTGGAAGCACACTATCCTCTTCTGCCCTCACCCTCTGCCTCTGGGCATCAATGACCAAATGTACCATTTAAGAACAAAGCTAAACTGTTGTGAGAGAAAAGAAGGGGGAGCATGGGGGTCATGGCCTTCCCCAGAAAAATGCAAAGGGTGCATTAGGAGCTGCATGGGGGACAGGTGCCAGTCCTGCATGGGCTGGACACTCGGGTGTCCCAGCAACCACTCACGTGAGCTTCAGAGAGCTTGGGTTTTCAGTGTGAGGTGCTGGATGGGAGCAGTTTGTTGCTGGCATTCTGCTTAGAAGCAGCATGTTTGGTCCCACCAATATACTTTTCTTCTTTCTTTTTTTTTTTTTTTTAAGAGAAAGAAAAAGATCAGGCCTGTAAGAACAGCAGATCTTTTTTGTTGTTGTTGTTCTGTTCATTTGTTTTCTCTGTTGTTTATGCTGTGAGCCAAATGTCTATTTAAAAGGTTGGATATTCACTTTCAATATTTTATGTCACGGTATATTTGTCAATGATTAGCTATCTAGATGTAAATATGGAAAAATTTTTATGGGTTCCTGTAGATAATGATATCTTTAAGAAAAAAAAAAAGAAAAAGAAAAAAAGGGAAAAGCTGTTTTGTAAAGATAATTTTTTAAAAAATAAATACAAAAACATTTTTATACAGCGTAGCCATTTCCAAACCCCACAAATAAAGTCTTGAGTAATTTGTATAGACCCTTCTGGGAAGCCAGTGGTCTACAGGATCAAGGCTTTAAAATATTAATGCTCTTGGAGACTGGCAGCACTGACCAGTACCACACAATTTAGAGATTTGTTCCCACAGAAGGAATTATATATATAAACTTCAGTATCTCAAAAATTATTTGACTATGTATGTTTTTTCTACTTTGATTCTGCAGCCCATTACCAAGAAGAGGGTTGCTTGTGAGAGTAAGTTTCCTTGTGAAAGGCAGAGTTTGTAGAAGTCCTTTCTGTGTTAAGTTTCTGACATTACACCCATCACTTTTTGCTATTATTACACATTCACCAAATTTCATGATCCTGTTGACACCTCCCCAAAACACTGGAAAACATTCTCTATCAAAGCCAATCACATTTGTGTTATCACTTCAGAGTTCCTTCTTGCTTTGCATTTATGTCAGAATGAGGTTTTGCTCAAAAGAGGATTTGGGGTTTTTACTGGTTGCATTTGCGTGATACTGTCCTGTCCTACTCTTACCAGTAGAGAATGTGTTTGCCTTTCAGCAGATTTAGGCAGTGTTTTCCAATGAAATCAGGAAAGCAAAGATCCAAATCGCACTGCTATTTTAAAGGGAAAGGACATAGCAGAATGCATTCAAAAGAAAAAAGTTGTCTCCAAGATCTCAGCAAGTCTCCACCAATTCCAGCTTGCATTGTTTTCACATCTCTTCAGTCACTTTGATTGATCATTTTATTTGGGTTTTTCTTGTACAAATGATATGCATACCTTATAGTATGAGAAGGATTTATTATGCCTCATTCTGTCCTTTAAAAATTAAACTCACAGAGATGCTTTAAAATGTCACATCTCCAAGCATTTCTTTCTCAATTTTCAGTACATAATCACTGCAACTGGACTTTAATATTGGGTTTTACAGTACCTGGAAGATGAAAAAATTCTATTGCAGCATTAGTGGGTTTCCAGCTGGTAAAATTACAAAGAGGCATTCAAGAATGAGGCAAAATCCTGGAAGTGAAGTTTCACATATTCCTCTAAACTGGCATATGCAGGGTTGAACTAAGAAAAGTTATCTAAAAATGTGCTGAAATTGAACCATTATATTTTTCTAGTCATCATTTTTGGTTGCCATTAAGTAAAATTGGTGTCAGCTTCTAGTTTGTTTTTTGACATTGTCAATGCAGCTGTTAGAAATTGATACACCATTGCTACCCAAGCCTGTTTGTGGGAACAGTCATTGAATTGGATCTTTATGGTGAAGAAATTGCTGCCAGGCTTAAAATCAGAATGATTGTTGTTTTTATCTAAACTGGAAAGAAATTCCAGTGAAGAAGCTGAAGTAGCTGTGAGTGCTCAGCTTGGTAAGAGGTGACTCTTTTTCCCACTCCAAATACTGAGTAGTCAAATCCAATTTCTGCAGGTGGCCACTCCTTATGAATCTGATTCTCAGTCTTTGAAGTGCATGTCTGCAGACAATGATCAGGAAATCTCCAGGCTGGCTTAGATATAACACAAAAGAAAATACCAGAGAGATTTTATGTCAAGAATGTGAAAAATCTCCTTTTTTTGTGCTTTAGGGTTCATAGATAATGAAGCAGGTAATTTAGGGCGCTCCACAGTATTTTGTAGTCCAAAGGAGGCAAAACTTTTCACCTGCAGTTACTGCAGCCTTTTGGAGGCTAGATCTTGAAGGTTTTCCACTTTGCATAGTCTTTGGTGTTACAAGCACCAAATAAACCACAGCCTATGAAATATTTTAGGAAGAAAAAAAAATAAAAGAAAACTAATTGAATCCAATCAACAAAACGCTCATGTTTTAGGTGGCATGTTTACAATGTTGATAGGAATTTCTGGTACATACCATATGCAAAGCAGCGTGTTAGATACTGGAGAAAGCAACCCCCATTTGAACAGTGTTTTGCAGTGACAAAAAACCCCAAAGCCTATTAGTTTTCTGTTCTTTAAAAGCAGGAAGAGAAAGACTAGATGATTTTTTCCATTTGGATATTTTGTTTTCCCCTCTTTAATGTCACTTGGTGTCTGATCCTGTTCTCTCCTAGTCTAGAAGTTTGCTGTTGCCTGAATTATGGGGCTTTTACAGTCCTTGCAGCTCCCTTGCAAAAGCACTCTGTCTGTCACATAGCAACCACACGTAAACACTTTTGTCCATATATTGACACTTTCCTTGATAGCCACATGCTGTTTACCATGGAATATAACTTCTCTCATTGCACTTGTGTTGCAGATGGAACACGTAGAAGTAGAGAGCGTGAAAGCCCCAAAGTATTTCATTACCTTTTCTTTTAGGAGGAGTGTAAGACATTAGCTTCTAAGAAACCAAACCTGCTGTGTCTAAAAACAATAGTTTCCACCATGTTCAAAGGGCCATGTGCTCTATATTTATGCTTTAATTCTAAAATCTTGGTTTGTTTTTAGCTAATGTGCAGGGCATTTTAAAATTCATCTCTCAAAATCATCTACTTCTTCCAGTAGGAAGATGGTGTTTGGTGAGATGTTGCAAGCTGTGCATCAGAATTGAGTTGAAACAATCTAGGGAAAAGGGATTTTACTGTGCTCTTGGCAGGATTTTGGACAGCCTTTTTCTGTGAATGAAATCTTTTACACAAAGCTGTGTGTCACCAAAGGCCTCCCCTGTGACCTTGTGCAGGGTGCTGGTTCTCATAGCAAACATGGTCATGTTATGGCAGGAAGTGATTCCCAGGGTAAATGTAATTTGAGAATGCTTTTGTTACTAATGCAAGGATAATTTTCAGCAGTTTTTATCCTGGCATCATGGGTGAACTTCTCTCTGCATCATCATCAGCCTAAAATACAAGATGCATTTGGGTCTTTTACCATTAGTGTACCACTGGTAGAATTTCTTAAGATCCTGGTGGTCTGAATCTGGAAGGAAGTTAAGGCTGTAGAGGTTCAGATAGATGCTTTTTAAAGTACCATTTGGAATCTAAGCAAATTCCACTTCCAAGTCCCTTTCTATGCAT
Organism: Corvus brachyrhynchos; assembly: GCF_000691975.1. Lineage (NCBI taxonomy): Eukaryota > Metazoa > Chordata > Aves > Passeriformes > Corvidae > Corvus > Corvus brachyrhynchos. The sequence continues at coordinate 1,741,287 of NW_008238447.1, read as the reverse complement.
TCCATGTTGGACATTAAGTTAATTTGTTTTCTTTTAAAATTCCAAATTTCTGTCTGCTTTTTTGCTGGAATTTTTTTTTTCTTTCTGAAATTCTGGCCCCATCTTTCTTCAGAAATGTCCTAGAAAGTAGAATGCAGTGTGAAGAAGCCAAAGATCTTGCCAAATTGAGCATCAGTCAGTGGTAGAGCCTGTAAGGACTCTCTGTGGGCATCTAGTGCTGTGCCCATGCTGCTGATCTGTGAGCTGAGTAGGTGTGGGGTAGCTGTCAGCAACCTGAGCCTAGCTGGTCTTGGAATCCTAGAGAATTTTGTCAGTTTTCAACATGAACCCTAAGGATTTTTGAAAACTTAGCCATAAGTCTAATGCAGCAAAAGGTTTGTGGTTGGACCTGATTGTTAATTAAGTACTTGTGCAAAGTCTCTGAATTATCCTACTCAGTCTATGGTGTGATCCTGTGAGGGCTTTGCTGTTGATGAAGATGGGTACAGGTCTGAGTCCAGCCTCTCACCAACCTTCAGTATGTGCAGCCAGATGCACCAGTCAGTGTGAGCCCAGGAGCCCAGCAAACCAGCTCTGCTGGCACTGGGATCCAGGGAAGACAGCGCAGGCAGGGCACCAGGCAATTCAGGTGTGGGAGAGGCAGTGCAGATGCACTGTGGCCCATGCTAGGGCTGGCCCATCTCACACACACAGTGCTCAGTGGGCTGGGAGGACAACAGCCGCAGTCTGTGGCTTTTTGTTCTCTGAAGAAGAGGCTTTTGACTGTTGGAAAACTTGCATGAAAACAACATGTAACATTTGCTATTACTTATGCAAGTCCTGTCATGATCGAGATGTTCCAACATCACATGTTGAAGGAAGGAAGGAAGGTTTCAATTTAAGGATGAGTATGAGAAGTTGCTGCACATCCCATGGCCTCATGGGCAGAAGATTAGACAGAAGCACGTTCACAGAGTGAGGAACGCACCTCTCTGCAGGCACAAAGGGTTGCCTCCTCTTGCCAGCCTCAGCCCTGGATGGTGGCCTTAGAACCTGGGTATTCCTCAGCTGACAGCTCAGAGTGGGTGTAATCAGTCCTCGAGTTGATGGGGTTGCACACATGCAGGAAGGAAGTCAAACTAGCATTTTGTGGGAAGGAGAAAAGGAAATTGTAGTCCGGTATCAAACAGATTCTATAGAACAAATTTTTTTTTCCTTTTCTTTCAAAATCAAATGTAATCCT
>NW_008238447.1:1725961-1740025 GCF_000691975.1 Corvus brachyrhynchos | reverse complement strand
CTGCTGAAATGGAGTAAACATAAAGTTGCTGTGAGTTTAATTTCTGTTTGATGTTGCAGTGTTAGTCAAAATGATGGCAGTGTTAAGGAGAAGATAATTATTATTCCCCTTAATTAGAGTGGAGGAATCTTTTTTTTTTTTTTTCCCCCCTATTTTTCAGTGAATCAACAAATAAGAAAGTCCAGAGATCTTGGAGAAAAATACATGTTAAATGATTTTGAACAGATGAAAGAATAATTGAAATTAGGTGACAGCTATCTTAAGAAACATTGGAAGAGCTTGCAAAATTATTGATTATTGGAGTCAAACTTTAGAGCAAAATAGCACCAGTACTTTTGAGAGCAATTTAGTATGATAAATCTTTCTTTGAATTTCATCACTTTCTTTTAGCAAAACAACATCCCTCTGAAGGTAAATCAAAGCAGGGTTTAGCCCCTGCCCTGCTGTGGTAGTTATTGAGTTCCAGTGTTGGAGGGAGCAGTGTGAGAATTATTCTCCATTTACAACCTAATTATGATTTATTCAGAAGCCATTAGTGGGATTTTCCTGGCAGGCAGGTGTTCTTTTGATGAAAAATGCATCACACCACCTCAGTAGGATGGAGATGTCACCTGAGTGAGCACCTGCCTGAGCTCTTAGGACAATACAAGCTCCTCAGGAGCCTGGGGGTGGAGCAGTGCTGGTGTATTTCTGGAGAGTCCATTTTCACCATGACAAAAGGGGGCAAAAGCTTGAGCAAGTTGACAATACTTCTTTGATAAAACTGAAACGATAAGCATTGTGCAGTCTGAAACCTTGCCTGTATCACTTGAGATGTATGCAGACATTCCCCCAAGCGCTTGCTCATGTAAAACTGCTGATGAGCTCAGGTAAAACCAACTGGCCTTGACTCTGGTCTGTCAAGCTGCAGGATGTAGTAAATCAAGAAGACTTTTTGGCTGACGTTGTTTAATTTTCCTTCATTAAGGAAAACTCTGGTTGCTGCAAGAGGAGGAAAAAAAAAGAATATTTCATTTGAGCTTTTCAGGTCACTGGTCTGTGCCAGTGGTTTCATATTCCAAAGTCATGTGTGCAGTATGTCCAAGGTGTGGGAAAGGGGCAACAGATGAGAATTGTTCTGCCCTGGATGCCATATGGAATCTGTGTGCTCCAGGGAGCACCACTGAAATCTGCAGGTGTGCAAAGGGGTGTATCCCAGCAGTGAATTAGTTGGGGAAACCCAAATATTTCTGTCTTCTGTGTGGAAGTGTAAGAGCAGGTATACAGGACTTTGCCACAGCTGCAGGCCATGTGTGCTTTTATGACTGAATTCTCTTGTCCTGAGGCAAAACCATAGAAATCAGATCAAATAATAGCTCCAGTTTTCGATGCTGTCTTCCTTTACTGCAGCAAATGCTTTGAAACAATTGATGTGAATTAGCAATTGTTCCTATTGCTCTTTGCTTTTAAGTATTTATTTAAAGAAGTTGGGAGTTCTTGGTGGCAGGGTTTTTTCCCTCCTCTGTCCCTAGTCATGTTTCCCTGTCATAGGTTAGCTAACCTATGACATTCCCCCATGCTTTGCTAAAAAAAAATATAAAAAATCTGTGTGATCTGGTCAGAGAGAAAACAGTGAGGGGTTTGCCATGTGTGTACATACTGCTTTAGGTAGAAAGCCTGCTAAAGTCTGCTAAAGCTGACTTTCCTTTTCAAAATTCCTGCCTGATCCTGAAACACAACGAAAACCTGTATTTGATTGCAGAATGTTGATTTGTAGGTGTTTGTAAACCTTGATACAGTACTGCAGATGGTGTCCCAAAAGATCAAAGACAATGTTAATAACTGCTATGTGATGTTGATGATATCTTTAATATTTCAACGATGTCAGCATACTTTTGGTCATTACTTTTCTAAAGTTAAGTGTTCTTTTCTTGAGTAATCAATATAAGATGTTTGCATGATGGAAAGTAATTTAAGTTCACTTTTAAAAAAGCAGTGATTCATACTGTGGGTTACGTTTGTTTAACAGATTAACATTTTCACTGACGGGTGGCAGTTTTTTTTTCCTTTTTAGTGCTTTTGATAGAAGAACATCTAGGACATTTTCCAACAAAAACATATATTTTCACCTTTGCCTCCAGTTGTAGAAGAAATACCTTCCAAAAATAATTCTTTTCCAGTTCAGTGTGCCCTGTCTGGGTTACAATATGCAAGTATGTTTATCATGTAGAAAGTGTGATTAAGAAAATTAAAAATCCCATTCTGGTAGTCAAGAAATTAACATAGCAAGATCACAACCCTTTCTGAATTAAAATCTTCAGTTGCCAGTATAATTGAAGCACTTGACCCCCACCAGATTTTAGGGCCAAATTACACAAATTTTGTATTTTAAAATCGACAACGGGCCAGACAAATTTTTTTACTTCAGGAAACACTGAGGAATTTGGTCATCTTACATCCTATCCTGTGAGGTTTGACTCCTGGCCTGGGACCTCAGGGCAAAATTATTTTAATGATGTTTATTCAGACTCAGCTATAGTAGCAAGTTTCCACAAATCACTCGAGTACTACAAATTTAATCCCTCCTTGATTTTTTTTTCGCTTCAAAAGGTGAGAAAAAGGTGGGGGGAGTGTAATTTTATATGGCTCTATTTGAAAAGGGTTTTGTGTACCTTTATAATTCTTTTGAAGCAATATTTTAAAAAACAACTGCCAGCCAAAGTGGCAATGCAGAAAAGTGCCATCTTGTTTAGGATTTGTACACGCCAGTTTTTAACACAGTGTTCTTTTCACTAAGTACTACATATGTTAATTTATATTTATATATTGTCAATATTGTTGTAACCAAGCTTCTCCTTTCTAAACACTTCAGGAACAAGGCCTTGTATTTTTAGGTGATTTTCATAAACAGAATAATTCTTTTCCTTTCACTAGTATCTTGCACTCGATACATGTAGCAATACTTAATATATTCTCTTCACAAGTATTTGTTAAGTGATTTAGTTAATGGCTGATAAATGTTTTGTACAAAATAGATTCTGTACAGGAAAAAAAATCTTTTAGATAAACATTATTTATTTTTACTGTTTTGTAAGTTAGACACTCTAATGAAGCTCCTTTTTGCCAGAATTACTGGAAGTGCCTCTTGGTAAAATGTATTATACAGTAAATATGTATTCAAAATTATTAGAAATACTTGTCACAAAATGAACAATGTGGATGTTGCAATGTGAAGACAAATGTACAACATAAATATAATTCTGTGGTATCCTGTTGGCTGTGCTTCTTTTTCCTTTACTGAACAAATTTGCTTTCAGTGCCCAGCTTTCAGTTTAAGTGTCAGACTACAAATGACTTGTACCCTCTTTGGACTCTGATTTAAATCCAGTAAAAGCTTGTATATATTGAATTACTATTTTAGCTGCCAGCCCTGCTTGGTATGTGTTAGTGACCCAAGCTCCTGTTTATTGGTATCGGATTTCCTGCAACTTTTACCTGCAGAATTCTGCACTTTGGTTCAGATTACTAATAAATCCCATGTTAAATACTTTATGGCTCAGCCAATCTGTGGAAAGCCTCATTATAACCATTCTTCTTTACTGATGACCAATATTTAGCATCCATCATCTGTGTACTGCTCAATCCAATTAATATGGACCATAAGGATTGAATGTGGTCAGTATTACATGGCAGCATTCAGCCACAGCAATGCAGAGTGACTAATGCTTCCAGAGAAAATGAAATGTGTTACCTTAACAGTTTTCCATATTAATCATAGGAGTAATCTGTTAAAGTGGGACATCAGTGAGTGAAATCAATTTTCTTGCCATTATATTGGTAAGTATGCTGTCATTTTTCAGTGAAAAATTTTACTAGTCTTTTATGTGGGCTAGAATTGACATCTAGCTACTGTCTTTGCTCACTGTTTATAATTTCAAAAAAGTATCTCACAGCTGTCAAAAATTTTACCCATTTTTAAAGTTTTATTACCTACTTTCATCAAAGACCTGGAGAGCTCTTCAGCTAATTGATTTGAAATGGCTGCATAAAAATTATCTAGATCAACCATGTGTTCAAAGCCTCTTTTCCCATAACTTAAAAATTAACAGATTTCAAAATCTGCAAGAGTATCAGCCACATATCTGGCCGTCAGTTTTCAAATCCCCCAGTTTATTTGTCCTCTGGCTAAAATTTTGAATGGAAAAAATGTAAGGAAATTTGCACCAGGCAGTGATTAGGAAGATACAAGTCGGGATCCTTGCCAATAGGAAAGTAAAAGATGTTTATACCTATTCCAAGGGAACTGATTCTAAGCCAGCAGCTGGTCTGTCCCAAACAATAACTCAATAGCACGTAATTATTTGATGCTAAAATTCACAGAAGAGGAATGCAGTTGGAGTAGCAAAGAAAAATTTTTCCCTCACTACTTCTCACCACAAAGAGTAGCGGCTACCAAAGTAAAGAATACACTTGTCTGAAAATCACCAAAGTCTCTCTGGAGCTCTTCAAACAGCAAGAGGTTCCCATGGGAAGAGATGAGCAATAAAACGCAGGGCAGAAGCAGTGAATCTGCTAATGAGACCACACATGAGCCTGACTCTCCTGGGGTTCTGGTAAAGCATAAAGGAGGCCATGACGCACAGTCTGTAGTGGCTCAATTAAATGTTGCATTTTCCAGGTGTTCACATCACAATCAATTGCTTGGGCAAATCCACTTGCCTAAAAGCACTTGAGGTGTTTTGCTAAAAACATAATTCTCAGAGAACTCTTGGCGCTTTGTTTAGCAGTGCTTTCTTTTAATGTTTCTTCAATTATCTCACCAAAACCCTGTGGAAATCAACCTCATAACACCACGGACTCCCCGGATATTGTCAGTGATTAATGTAGGCATGGAAGAGCAAACGACTTTGACAGGTGAGTAACTTGCAGGTGCTACCCTGGCTGATGGAGTCTGTAGCTCTGGGGTTGCCATCTCATACTGTCCAAGGGAGATTTGTAACCACTCCACACTGGATTCTCAAAGACCTGGCATGCTGCAGTGGCAGGTGTCAAAACTAACTACTTTGTTGAACAGCTTTACTGCCAAGAGGTGATAGGAACCTTGCATTAATTTATGAGAAAACATGCAAGTTTCAAGTTTAACTGCAGGTTTTGATGGCTTGTGTCACACCCAATGTAGATTGTTAGTTATAATCACTAAACAATCTGGGATAGACACAGGCATAATGGTTTGGAAGTCTGATACAAATAAAAGGTTGCTGCAGCACCTGCTTGTCTTCAGCCAGGAAATACAAAGCAGAAGGTTCCTGTTTGATCTGCAAAACGGCTTCATTTAATGTGCCTTTTGTTGTTCTTGTTGTTGCTGATAAATTACTTCCCTTCACAATCCTTTGCACATGGTGATTGTTTATTACTGTTCTTGCCAAAGGCATCATAGTCTACAAATTCAATGCCTTCTGTGTAATCAGCTCCTCTGCTCAATTATTTGCACCTTCTCTTTCCACATTTCTAGCCAAAATCTTTGGTTTTAAACCTACTTCAAAGAACTTATCTTCATTAAGGAAAGTGCTAGAGGACTTTTTTTAAGATTAATGGTATTAATCTCTAATGGCTGGACAAGTTCCAGTTTCACTTATTACATCTTTATACACAGAAATTCTCCCCAAAGCTCCCCAAATGCTTCCTGCCCTGAAGAATGTCACATCACTGGAATTCTCATTCATCCTGTTTGTTATACTCCCTCAGAAACAGGTTTCACAGGGCCCTCTGGGATCTTTGCAAAGTGTGGTGCTGTATAAAATACATAGTATTTCTTTTCCAGATCTCATTAAAACCTGTCTGACTCTGTCATTTGAGCTGGGGAAAGGGGGGGGTTGGGGGAGGGGGGTTGGTTTTTTTTTTACGAATCACTCAGGAAGGAAAACCTCTGAGCCATTTTACCTGATCAGTCACCTTCTGCAAGCTCTTTCAAGGTAATGTACAGCCATTGACCACACTCCTAAACATTGCCTCAGGCACCCAGCATGGAGAGCATACACAGAAGAGGTGATACTGTTCTGTGATCAGGGTACAGTAAAGGTTTTTACTCCCACTCCTATTTTTGAAAGTTTTTCTTCCCTATGTCTCATGCAAGGGGCTGAAAATGTCAGGATAATTTGATGAGCACCTCAGAGTAAAGAGACTATTCAGTAGGACCTTTGCATATCCTAACAACAAGAAGTTAGTCGAAAATATAATTAGAAAAATTTTCAATTGCTTTGCTGTCCTTTGGTAAGAAAACTATTCTTTGAGGATAGATCTGGAACTCCTTAGTTGGATGAGAAAGTCCCCAATGCTAAAATTCTCACAGCAATCCCCAAGAGCTTCTAACAGCCAAAGTGTATTACTTGTCTCTGGTTCTTTGATGTGGAATGGGTACTCAAGGTTTGTTCTGGCAGTGGGTTTCCTACTCATTTATGTTCTTACCAAGCCTGTTCCTAGGACTGGCAACAAAAAGAAGAGGAAAATTAATGTCAAGAAATGAATAATCCATAGCAGTAGAGTAGCATAGTTAAAGCAATTAAAATTTTATAGGCAGTAGAACTGGGATGCCTTATTAGTTAACAGCAGATGTCTTCCCTCTTTCTACCCGTCATTGACTGCAAGCTACACATTTACAGTAATTGCTGCTGGGACTGGCTCTCCTCTGAGTCAGTCCAGGCACCAAGTGGCCCAGGGTTGGAGTATTTATGTTAGCATAAATAAAGTATTAAAGGAGCATTTGGCCAAGGCTCAGTGAGAGTAGTTGAGGACTCATTCCACCAAGAGTTTTTAAGTAACTTTGCTTTGCAGCACAATATTAAGGGTTGGAAATGTATTCTCTGTTGGACTGTAAGAATCATTTAAGATTTTAAGGTGATGTGGTATATCCTAATCCTATTTATACGTTTTGGCTTGCTTTTTTAAACAGTATTTTCCTTTTAGCAGATGAAAATGCATTTTGTTGGGATACATTTTTTAAAAATTTCTTTTAGAAAGGAAAACATTTCATGCTTCTAAACACTGGGCGGGATGGGGGGGAAGATGACAGGTGTTTGTATGGGGTTTTGGGCAGCTTTGGGATTTTTTGAGACTGACAAGGTTAGCATTTACTCATGAAATGTGCCTGAAGAAGCAGCAGCAGCTGGTTTCCTGGGGCTGCACCTCAGAGTTCTGTGGTTGTTGGATGGTTTGAAGACTGGCCCACAAACCTGCTGTGTTGTCAGTGTAAAGGTGGGCCCATGCACGAAGATTACTCTTGCCACACCTATTCACTCTGGCTAGACAAGGCTTTGTAAGTGTAATTAATTTAACCTGTGCTTTAGAAATTAAGGTGGTCTGGCTTCTAATTTCCTGTAACTATTACAAAGTAGGAATGTAAAGAAAACAGACCTCAAGGAACAAGCTTCAGTCTGGTTCTTTGTTCTGTAGCTGCTTTAAAGCTGTTTCAATTCTGTTTGTTTCAATTACAGAATAAGTAGGCAATTTCTTTTAGGACTATAGGAAAGCAAAACCTTTCTTGTCTGGTTGATTGTCTAGCAAGCTTCCAATGGGTTTTGTGTCATTGTGCTATGGGAGGCACAGAAAAGTGACCAGCAAGAGGTGTCATGTCCTGTGTTGGAATTGGTAGTGATTTGTTTCTCATGTCTCAGTTCTTGGTAGTGAATTGTGGTAGGTGATGTACTGCATTGCCTTTCCATGTGATATCCATGGCCTGCAAGGCCTAGAAGACTAAAAAATTCCTACCTGGATGAGACTTCCTTTTCTGTCAGATTAACTTACTGAATTTTAGAGAGGATCCAGTATTCATTTACTCTGAGCATCTTGAAAAGTATTGTAGAGAACATAAGTACGATCATTTCTGAGGAACTGCTATCATTGGGTCATAAAGGAATGGTGACACTCTTCTGGAGGCGTAAGAAAACTTTCCATAATGGAAAATACCTCCCCCAGGGTGGTGTTGGGGAAGTTCCAGTTAAGATATCAGCATCTATAAAGAAGTCAGAGAAGGCTCTACAATAAAATTTCAGTAAAAGCCCAAATGTGGTAAAAACTTGATACAGAGGTTTTACAATGAGCCAAAAATCCAGGAAAGGTGAGAGGATTGCACTAAATCTTGTGGTCCTTGTTCCTCAAAGCACTTCTGCTTTCTGAACTACATAAAACCAGCCCATAGGTACTTTTCTGTAAGTGTGGAGGACAATGCTCTGGTGTTCATCAATACAATTCGTAGCATAATGGGGTCTTGGAGGATTATGGCATTAAGGAATTTTTTTAACAAATTTATGGATCTGATCATGAAACTTCACTTATTTTAAAGGACAGTGGGGTAAACGTTACCAGTGGCAGAATAACTGGAATCTGTGTCAGAAATCTTTGAAAGCAACAAGGTCAGCAATGAAGATTAAAGGTCATGTAAAACTAGTACAGATCCCGTATTGTGTAAACTCAGTTTTCCTAATAATTGAAGGAAATGGCCTGGAAGCTGTTCTCTTAAAGAGGCTGAAAGAGCTCATAATCACTAAGTCTCCTAATCACTAATTACTGTCGACTATTAGGCACCCTGATATCTCTTAGAAAAGGGGAAAATAGAGTTCCAAGTTTCCAAACCAAAGAAGGATATAAGACACTTTAAAGTACAAAATGTGAATTATGTGTAGTGTAATAAAGTTCCAGCCGCATTAAGAACCCAAAATGGAGAAATAACGAAGGAAAGGGTAATTTGTATTAAATCTAGGAAAGCAGAAGCCTACTCTGTGTTTGGCTATGTGAGTGAGGGTTTAGCTGCCATGGGAACCTGCTGTACTGCAGAGGGTGGGAGACAACAAGAAGGGAAAAGGAAGAAGAATTTCTAACTTCAATACCTTTTCTGTTTATATAATCAAAGCCTACAGGGTAGCAGAAGACAGGATTTACAGCCTCTCTCTACTCAAGAAACTACGGGGGAACTAGTCACGTTCTTCACCTTTACCCAAACTTGCAAATAAATGTTTCGGTAGCTGTGACTTTGCGGCAGGAAAAGCTCAGGGTGGGAATGAAGTCTGCAAAATTTTCCTTTCCTTTCCTTGTGGCAAAGGACTTGACTGACTGTCCCATGCAATTCTGTCCTCCCCCTTAATGGATCTTTTCACTCTGGTTTTACATCATGTTGATAGGGACTTTGCCCTGGGGATTTTGGGGAGCAGGGCGTACTGGGCATAAGGACCAAGGACTGGATAAGGAGTCTTTGTGAATCACCTGTTCACCCTCCAGTCTGTCTTCTTTCATGAACTCTCCATTTTCTTTTTTTTTTTTTCCAAGTCCATTCCCCCTTGAAGTCTTTTGTTTCCTGGGATTGAGCAATTAAGAAGATCAGAGTTTTGGTTTTTTCCTCTCCACAAAGCTTTGTCACGTGCCTCATCAAACTTACAGCAACTTGCAAAGAAAAATACTCCCTGGGAGCTGTTTAGATGCTCTTCATGATTCCCATCTAGGGCACCCGGCATCTTTGCTTTGCTGGTGTGCCCAGTGTCCTGGAATTGATAACAGGGGACAGAGGAAGAAAAACCTGAGGAGGTGGGGGAGGAGGATGGGTGGCAGGCAAATAGCAAATGCTCAGGCAAAACAAGAGACAAAACGAGTTCCCCCACCCCTATTGGTTTTCTTTCTCTACCTCCAGTATAAGATGTACATCCCCAGAGAGGGTAATTTCTAAGAGGAGGTTTTCCCCTCCACTAATCTGGGACCAGTGCCTGTGCATGCAAGTGTGGGTATGCATAAGCAGTAGAGGAAGCTTACCTTTGAAAACTAGTAGACACCATCTCTGGGGATTCCTGCTTTTTTTTCAGCTTTTCTTCTTCTCTTTGTTGCTTCACTTTTCAGAGAGGATGTCCTTTAGCTGGGTTCATGGGTGAACAGTCTTCTGTGTCCACCCAGTCCAGCAAGTGCAGCTCCTGTGCCTGTGGGCTGACACACGGCAAAGGCATGGCTAAGGAGGCTTACTGCAGAGTGGAGGAGTTTCCAGAGGGGAAGGAGGTTTTTTCATTGCCTGGAGTTTGGATGAGTGAAGGGGCACTTCAGGAACTGCCTGGAGGTGTCTTAGCCTGCTGAATGCATGCTCAGGGACAGGTCTGTCCCTGCACCTGACCATCAGGCACAGGTCCACATGCCAACCCTGGGGAGGGTGAGTGCCCCTGCCACCCGAGCTGTGTCACAGGTGAGCTACCGGGCGTGCTTTTGGTGGAATGGAAAGCAGAGCCACCAGAGAGGGCTCCCACACCCCAGGCAGCTGGAGCCAGGGATGGAAGGAGGGGTCTGAGCCCCAGCTGTGAGCCCAGGGGACAGTCAGGGACAAGGTGTGAGCAGCTGTCCTTAAGGAAAAGTGTCACCCACCTGCACTTACTCAGTTGTTATAGGTGTGATATAGGTGGAGTGCTGCAGTGGATGATCATAAACTCTTCAGAAGGGACAGGCACAGAGGGAGAGGCAGTGGGAGTGCCTTACACTAGGGGGTGTTTTGATTTGTAGAGCTTAATGATGGTGACAATAGGGACAGCTGTTTATGGGTAGGAGTCAGTGGAAAGGCCAGCAAGGCAGATGTCATGGTGAGAGTCTGCTAGAAATACAGCACAGCAGAGAGGAAGTGAGGTCTAAGAGGTCCACACCATCTAGGAGGCTCCTGCAGCATGGGGAAGAAAACTGCCTGACACAGCTGGTGACAGAGCCAGTGAGGGCAGGTGTCCCACTGGACCTGTTTGTGAACTGAGAAGCACTGGGAGGTGATGTGGCATTTGCAGGCTATCTAGGGCACAGTGATCAGGAAATGAAAGAGATTTAATCCTTGGAGAAGTAAGGAGGGGAGCTCAGCAAACTGCCACTTTCGACTCTGGAGGGAAGACTTCGACCTGTTTAGGAAACTGGTTGACAGAGCTCCTTTGGAGGCAGTTCTGAGGGGAAAAGGGGTCAAGGAAGGCTGGACACTCTTCAAGAAAGAAATCTTAAAGGTGCAGGAGCAGGCCAATGGCATCATGGTCTGTATCAGCAATAGCGTGGCCAGCAGGACCAAGGCAGTGATTGCCCCCTTGTAGTAAGCACTGGTGAAGCCATACCTCAAATCTTGTGTTCAGTTCTGGGCTCCTCACTGCAAGGACATTGAGGTGTTTTAGTGTGTCTAGAAAAGGGCAATGGAGCTGGGGAAGGATCTGGAGCACAAGTCCTGTGAGGAGCACCTGAGGGAGCTGGGGGTGTTTACCATGGAGAAAAAGAGGATCAGGTGGGACCCTGAAAGGAGGCTGTAGCGAGGGGAGGGTCAGGCTCTTCTCCTGAGTAACAGTGGATAGGACAAGAGAGAACAGGTTCAAGTTGCACCAGGGAGGTTTAGATTGGATACCAGGAAAATCTTTCCTGAAAGGGTTGTCATGCACTGGAATGGGCTGCCCAGTTGAAGTGGTTGAGTCGCCATCCTGGTGAGGTATTTAAAAGATGGGCGGATGTGTCACTTAGGGACAGAGTTTAGTGGTGGACCTCTCAGTGCTGGGTCTACAGTTGGACTCTATGATCTTAGGGGTCTTTTCCAACCTAAACAATTCTATGATTCTATGATTACATTTTTCTGACATTCTAGCCATGTTTAGAAAGGAAGTGCTTACACAGCCTCTGTCCTCATTTTCTGTGTCACTAGAGAAATATGGTATCCCAGATAAGGTAGAAACCTGAGGCTATCACTATACCCAATTCAGTAAGAGACCATCCTTACCAGCTAGATATTTTCTTGGATAAAACCAGAGATGTCCCTCACCTCCTTCCAGAATTGACAGTATATTAGGAATACTCCCAGTATAACACCGATGGTGCCAAAAGTATTTGAGTGCCAAATTTGTGATTACAGTGAAACAGCCCTGTGTATTCTGGTTTCACTAAAGAGGAAGGATCAAAACTAATAGTGCAGTTGGCTGTGGTTACTCTGGGTACCTTTCTCTGCACTCTGTCTCATGTTAAAAGTTTCCATCAGAGGCATTGTCAGGACAACCAAACTGATGCACTGAGATACATGGTTGCATGTGACTGAAAACTTACCAACCTTATTAAAGGCATCCCACAAGAGCAGCTGGGGATATATTAAAGTCTGTAGAACCTGTATGAATATCAGACCTTCTTTGCACTCTTCAATTTGACATCCAGAGTCAGAAGATAAATGTTAATAATTTTTATACTGTAATAATTTGTATACTGGTGAGCAAAAGTTTTGTTTAAGCTCTGCTGTCCTTTTGAGATTTGTACCAGCTCAGCGGTACCCAAACTTGCATGCTGCTGTCAAGCATCAGTGCATCATATTCAACCCCCACACCACCACAGCAATCTTTTTTTTTGTTCTGACCAATCCTGCATATGGGGTGCAGTGGAGGGGACCCTCCACCTCTGCCAGACCTTCTCTAGTTGGATGTTGCTTTGCTCAGAGATAAGGACAATTCATTTAGCTGTGGTGCATATGTTTTCCTTTTCCAGGTTTTGGGTTTTTTTAATTCCAAAATTGCCATAAATATGCAGAGCATTTCAAACCTTACAGTAAAGGCTAGTTGATGTGCTTACATGGCACACCCTATGTGATTGTCACAAAATAATTTATCCTCATGCAACTGCTGTAGGTACATGCTGTCTTTCCCCATTGTACAGGTTCAGAAATGGGGCAGAGAGAGACAGTGTGACTTTTCTCGACACATCAAGGAAGCCAGAAGCAGAACAGGAATATGTGCAATAAGTGTTCAGCAAGCACAAAAAAATTTTATTTTTTATGGCAAAAACATCTCTGTGCTCTTTAGTGTTGATAAGAAAATACATTAGAGTTCCTGTCAGGACAGCGTCAAATGCAAATATTTCTCTTATATGTAGTCATAGCTCTTATTTTAAATGATGGAGAGACCTTGGTGAAAATTTTGGTGCCACAATCAAAGTCCTTTTGTCTTGTTCATACATGAAAAGAGCCTGTGAGCAAATCTTAGCATCTAAAGATATACTTTTGTTATTTTCACTTGTATTTGTGGTAAAACAAGTGCTTATTTGGGAAGCCATGAAAACATATGTATCCAGAGGTATATACATATACATAAAAGCATACATATTTTTAACTTATGTAAGATCTGTGTCTTCAGACAAACATATAAGAACAGGAACTTTTCTTATTCATATTTTCAGGCAGCAGTTCTGTAAAACATAGGACTGCCTCAAAGTGAACACAGATGCTGATTTCATAAATATTTGCAGATCTGATTTAGAGATTGAAATTAAGAACAAAGTACTGCAGTATGTAACTAGAGATTTAGGAATTACTGATATCTTTTGTTTTCAAAGTGCAGTATTTAGGTTTTCTTTACTTCTTTGTATTTACCTGCAAAGAAGCAAATTCACATTTTTCCTGAAACAATTGACCACTGAGCCCTAAGACTCTATGTAAAATGGTAAAGGGAACTAAACCTCTTTATTCTTGTGTAACTCATTAGCTAAAATCAGATGATTAGAGCTAATGTTTCCATCTAAAACAATTCAAGTACCTCATTAATGGGGATAGATTTCCTTTGATCTAATTACTTAATGTCCCAAATATATGCGAAATTCAGGGATCAGCGCTGAGAAATCTCTGCAGACCTGGTCACATCTAGAAACGTGAATTTACATGTAGACTTCAGAAATGTTGTTTGAAATGATAATGAGCCTTGTTTAGTCTGCTGGCCATGCTCGGTCAAATGTTTAGTGAAATCACATTGATGATAGCTAGAGAATGAAGATGATGGCTATTTGCTGAGTATGATTTAATCTCCATTATTATAGGCAAGTGGATTGCAAATTTCCATAATTAAACATCCAGTGCACTGGTCAGATTCTTTTGTAAAGTCTGGTAATTGCTGTTGTTGGGAAAACAGTCCAGCAGGGTGTTGCTGTCACATGATGAGCTTTTGAGGCTGAGCTAATAGGATGCCCTTTTAAAATGTTCTTCATGTTTTCTGCTTTAGAAGCAGAGGATACCATCATGGAGATTTCATCAAAAGAAAATACTCACTTTTTCTCAAACAACACAATCTTTCCTGTGGACCG
>NW_008238447.1:1715936-1725947 GCF_000691975.1 Corvus brachyrhynchos | reverse complement strand
TCATTCAAATCTGAATCATCCACATCCAAGGAAAAACAGTCGTGTTGTGGAGGTATAAAGGTAAAGTAAGAGAAGTTTGAATTTTCCAGTAAGGACTTAGAAAATCTCTCTGGTTTTTTGGTGGGTTTTTTTTTTTTTTTTTTTGGTGAATGATCCCTTTTTAGGTTCTGATTATATCTTGCTGAGTCAGTATGAAATTATTAGAGGTATTTCTAAGTCACAAGAAAATCTTTTTCAGATCTCTTTTTGCCTAACATTTGACAGTCATCAAATATAATTTGTTGGTTGAGGCTTGCATATTATGAGATCTTCAAGAGCCATCCTGAAAAGTCCTTCTATCTTCCTTATTGCACCACCCAAAGTTAAGAACAGAGCAGACAGATACCACAGGCTGTCAGTACAGACTGCTTAAGACTGTAGCCGTGGTAGTCTCCTGGGCTCTCCAAAGTTGTATTTGTATTATGGTCTGTGTGTTTTGAGTGCTATATTATTAAAGCATTATTGTAATATTCCTTATTCAAGAGAACTCTGCATGAGGTGACTAAGAAATGAAGCTGCAGAAGCATCACCACTGTATCTACATTTCTCTCACCCCCAAGAAGTTTTTCCTGGAGGTAATGGGAGGTCCCTGCTTTGAGCCTCACAATGTAGCTCTGCCTACCTGCTGGTGGGATCTGCACCTCGGAGGAGCATTGCTCCCTGCTCGGGACACAGGGGCACAGCAGGCAGCACAAAGCTTTGCCTACTGCCTCTACCTTATTTCCAAAATGCTGACACACTCTCTTGGGTGAGGTCTCAAAAATCACCATACTATGGTGAGATGATTTGAGTTACTCGGAAAATGAGTTTTCAGCCTTGGCCCGTTCTTTTCATCATGCACAGTCTTTTCTTCTGTTGCTTTTCCCCCTCACTCACACACACATCTACTTTCAGATATTAATCCAGCTCCCAGTACAGCCAATGACATCAGCAACAGTTGCCCTGAAGTCTAGAAATTTTGAATTTTTTTGTTTTGAAATAGAAGATGAGTTGTATTAATTAAATTTTGGACCATAATCTAATTCTATCATTGCTCCTTCATTTGCTACAACAATAATCCAATCCCCTCAATGAATAAAACTTGTCACAGATTAGCCAGTCAGGAATCATCTTATTAGCTCCAGAAATAGAGAAGCAATAATATTTCAGCTCAGTTTCTTTCTCTTTAAAGAAGTTGTGTCTTCTGGGAACCCAAACCAATGTAACTTATGTATTCCTGTCCGAACTTAGAAAACCTCTCTTTTTTTGTGAACTAACCCTTTTTGAGTTCTGATTAGATCTTGCTGAGTCAGAATAAAATTATTTAAGCTATCTCTAAATCATGAAAAAGTCCTCTTCAGGTTTTGCTTAATGTGTTAAGAAAATAATACGCAGATTCAACAGGTTGTTTTTACCAATTATCAACATTTCTTATCAACCTTCCTGTGTCTTAAAATTGCCTGTATTAACCAGATAGACGTGGTGAAATATCTGCTCACAAGCACTGACAAACCAGAGCAGAATGTGAAATCATCTGTACCTTTCTGTCCCAGCCCTAAATTGGGAGTGTCTTTCCACCACTGCACACCTGGGACAGTTGCAAATCCTGTGAAAAAACTTGTGCTAAAGACACACAGAAGCTTTTCAAGTTGTATTTTACCTATACAACTTTCCTGTAAAAAAAAAAAATGTGCTCTCACATTGCTATTTAAAATCCAAGGGCATAAACATACAGAAAATGTAAAATATTACGGCAATATTTGTACTAGAGACTTCATTGAGACCTGCTGCTGTAGGAAAAAAGAACCAGAGAGGGGCTGTGCAAGTTTATTTACCCACAACTGTTTCTGAAGGAGGGACAGCCAGCACTGGATAAAGTGTATTGAACATGACACAGAGATATATTTGAACACAAAAATTTGCATTCAGCAGTGATGTTATTACCACTGCACCTTGTCAGATGAGATGCTGTAAGGAGTTTCGCACTGGAGGTGAGTACATTGCTCAGAGAACCTGTGTACTGGGAGTGTGATTGTCAGAGAGGATAAGGAGAAGCACAGGGCTCTAGACCTCTATTCATATGAAATGTTACTGTCTCTCTTAATTTCTGGGACTGGGCTTTACAGAAAGCATCCATATTCATATTGAGTCAACACCGCCTGTACCTGAGGGTAGAAAGCAATGTTGTGGTTTCCATGACCAATTGCACTGTGCACGACTATCCCTGGAACTCATAAACTCTACAGGGCTGCATTCAGTGAGGGCAAATTTAGGCAATAGAGCTGCAGGAGCAAACAGATGGTGCTAAGGACCCTGCACTCCCACTACATGCATTTCAGACCAGCCCTCATCTTCCAGTTTAATTTTGTGGGAAAGGGGCTCAGTGTCCACCTTTGAAATATGTACCAAAGCACTGTGAAGGGAGATGGAGTTTAATGTCCAAAGCCCACTCCTGGTTCAGAAGAACATGCTAAAACAGATACAGTGATAACTGAGAGAAAACTGTCTCTACATAACAAAAGGATGGGAGAAGTCTGTCCCCAGGAAAATGCAAGGTGCACTCTAAGCAAAATGCAAGAGATCTTGTAGGGGAAGGACGAGCCTAGAAGAGAATTGCTTGGCAGGTCACTGTTCAACTCACGAAGCATGTAATATTTCAAAATGTCCAAAAACTCACTTCCCCACCAAGCCACACTTAGCATTTACCGTTATGGTTACTGTGTAAGATACTGCCTCCTTAGGAAATCACCAGTTTCTGTCTTTCAACTGAGCAGTAGCTTTGGCATCTACCTGAAATGAGCGGTGGTTGAGAGTCAATTCAGTTTTTATCAATATTGCTCATAAGAGATAGACAAATTAGCAATCTAGCATTTAATAAGATGTAGGAAAAATATTGATGTGGTTATTTGGCAAAAGAAGAGGTAGGAATGCAAAACTTGTTTAAAAATAATTCATAATATCTTCTGTACTGCCTGATTTTATTCACTGTCATTTTTTTCACAGATATTTCTTGGTGCATTGTCTTTTGTTTATTTTGCTAAAGCACTGTCAGGAAGTTATCTAAAAAGTACTATCACGCAAATAGAAAGAAGATTTGACATCCCTTCCTCTTTGGTTGGTGTTATTGATGGAAGTTTTGAAATTGGTATGTGCTGTAGAAACCCGTTTTTATTTTCAGAAAAAAGAGTGATGCAATCTGTTGTGAAGAATGATTGTATGAATCTCCCTGAACCATAAAACTGAGCAAGATTCACCTGGTAAAAATAAGTGGGACTATCAGTACGATTACATTCAATAGGACAGGGTTGCTAATACAACCAATTCAGCATAGAAATAAAAAAATTGTGATTTGATAAGCTTAGCATGTGGCTAATTCATACTAATAGAAATTTTGAATGTTGAATGAGAATTTGCCTGCCCAGATTTCTGCAGGCAGAAATCCACCTCCCCCACCAGTGTTTGTCCTTTGTGATTTATTAAGCAGCAGGAGGACAAAGCTCTAGCTGTAATCTACATTTCTTGTCTGGTCCCTCTCCTTCCCTCTCACACTAAGGTTTCCAGCATGTCATTGTCTCTTACAATTTCAGATTACTGAATTTATCTCATGGGTGTTCAGTGGACTGTGGTACTCACAGGAATGAAATATTAGCCTAAGTGTATAAAACTCTGATTTCTCCTTTTTCTGCTTTTCTGGTTATTTGCTCTCTTCAGCTGGCACAGTCTTTCTCCTCTTTTCCAGCAGTTTATCCAAAGGTTTATGGTTTTCCTATCACAGAAGGCATTGGGCTCCTGTAGAATGCCTGGAAAGAGGGAGAAAGACCAACCCCATCAGCCCTCTCTCCCTGAAATCAGTGCCTATACTACATACTAGGAATTGTTATTTTAGGGGATCTCTTATCAACAAGCGGTAAAACTCAATTTTCCTTTTGTACTCTCAAAGGGAACCTCCTAATCATAATTCTTGTGAGCTACTTTGGAGCAAAGCTTCACAGGCCAAGAATAATTGGAGCAGGCTGCTTAATTATGTCAGCTGGAACATTCCTAATTGCAATGCCCCAGTTCTTCATGGGACGGTAAGTGCAAAGAGATCAGTGTTTTCCAGCTGGGTTGTGCACACTGAATGGCAGCTCAGTAAAATATTTAGGCATTGATTATGAAGATGGGAATAGGCATATGGGGATGCGGTTACTTAATTTTTTTTTTTTTTTTTTTGTGAAAAGATTTATTACTGTAAAGCAAATAATTTAATGTGTACTATTTTCAGTAGTAATCAACTTATTTTTTTATTAGTCTCTGATCTTGACTGGCCACATTTTGATATGGTTTAGGAATTGTTGAAATGTCAGTGAAGAAGTGATGACTAAACTCAAGAAGAAAATCTGAGTACCAATCACAAGCCAGAGGATACACCATTGTCTGATAATCTCTTAGTCCAAATTCATGTATCATAGTAGAGCAAAGTGCCTGCTAAACTGAAATGAATCGCTGACAAAAAAAGAACCAACAGGACAATTGTCATGTACTGCTGCAGTATAAGTAGAGCTCTGTTTATCCCCTGTAAACTATCACTGGTGATGGATCCAGATGGATTCATATGGATGCAGATGAAATTTGCATTTAAGTGCTATAAGCCTATCTGGTAGTAGCAGATCTGATTGCTTTTTCTTATCAGTACTTGTGAATAAATACAACTTCGTTTTCTAAACAGATACCGATACGAAAGATTCCCTTCCACCATCAATTCGACTGCTATCATCTCTCCATGTCTGCAGGATAAAAACCAAACTCCACTCTCAGCCTTGGAAAAATCTCAAGCAAAAATAAATTCAGGTGAGAATGTTAAATATTGGGGCTGGTAGTGCTCACTATCATCAATGTTTCCCAAATCCTTCTGTCAGGAGATCCCACTTTGTTAGAAGTGAAAGAGTTTTCTAAAAAGGGATGTGGTAACAAATTTATAAAACCGGCAAAACTGTAGTATCTTTGAGACAGCTCATGCTAAAAATTTGTCTACCTTAAGCTGTTTCACAGTTTTCCTACTGTTTCTCCTACAACAGAAGTATTTTAGGAGCCCTGAGCTTTCAGTGTCAAACTGTTGTTACAAACACATCGTTGTTGTCTCTTGTTGTGTACACAGGATGTGAAAAGGAAGCAGGCTCTTCCATGTGGATCTATGTTTTACTCGGAAATCTTTTGCGTGGAATAGGTGAAACCCCCATCCAGCCCCTGGGAATTACATACATCGATGATTATGCTGTTGAAGAGAATGCTGCCTTATACATTGGTAAAGTAAATATTGGGTTTTTTCCTAATGGATTTTTCCCCAGAGGAGACTGAGTCATTCTGAATAATGGAATGAATGTTATTGAATTAAGTTGCCCTGATTGTTTTGTTTGCATAATTTCCAATATTAAAGTTTATTTAACAGTCATGTACACTCAAGGGACCAAGTTCCCATTTAATTATACCAGCACAGTTCCATTATCTTAATTTGGTGAAAGAATTTGACCTTGGGTCCCTGCTGTTACCCTAATCTTCCTAATTCTTCTGGATGTGGACTGCTGAGCCTCTGTGCACATTCAGTTCTCTGGAAAGTGATAAAAACATGCACTCTTTTAAGCACTTAAAATAGAATTTCAGTGAGCACTCAAAACATTCCCTCCAGATTCATGTGGAATTATAAGCAATAGTGCTGAAACTTTAGAAAGTTGGTAGCACTGTTTTCTTGTGTTCATTGTCTGACCACTGCACATTCACCAGAAATATTACCTAAAAAATCCTATCTCATCAGCATCTGCTCTTGACAAGTTTCCAGCCAGGCAAAATGCAAAAAATCAGATTCTCTCTGTAAAAGATTCAGATTCCCAGATTTCCAGGTGAATTTTGCAAATTCAAAGTATTCAGAAAGTTTGGCTGCAGGTATATTGAAACATATTAACACTGGAAACCTCCCAAAAGCAAAGCGGTTTCTCAGCCTGTTCAGGGCCTACCTCAACTTAAAGTGATCATTTAAATTTACAAAATGACATTTGCTTTCCAGTTACTTTAATCTTGTCAACTAAAGCATTTCTAGCAGTTATAGATGGGTGCTGCTATTGAGTTTAGGCCATTCCGGTTCCTGACATTTTTCCTTCAGGCTGAATTTAACTCTTTAATTGGATAACAGTAAAAAGCATCATTGTCATGGGGAAAATTGTATTGATGCCTTTTTTTCTTCTTGAAAATATTTCAATTTGTGTAACTGTATCACTTGTTACCCATCACATTCCATAATCTGCTGCTAGATGCAGAAGAACCAGTGCCCTTTTTAGCTCAGGAGTGTAACAGTCTCCTGTTTTCTATTCCAGGGTGTGTACAGACAGTGGCGATTATAGGGCCAATATTTGGCTTTCTCCTGGGATCCCTGTGTGCCAAACTTTATGTTGACATTGGCTTTGTAGATCTGGGTAAGTCAGAACACTCAGGCTTTAAAAATCCAGTCAGGCTCCTCATGCCTATTTTCGGCCAAGAACTATCTGGTTATCTTCTAGGCATGAGGAGCTATCAGGGGTAGAGTAGGCACTTCATGAAATGACAAGGATGACAGCAGTGTAGGGGTCCATGCAGAACAGGCTGGCAAGAAGGATAGGTCTAGAGGGGGAAAGAGGTCTCACTCTTCCTCAGCACCAGCAGATCTGCAGCAGGTGCCTCCAAGAGGTGCTCTGGTGAGGAGGCTCTGGGGAGATAATGGGAGCCAGGAGGAAGCAGGACTGAGGCTCAGGATCCCATGTGTGCTTTTTTAATATCCTGTTGTTGCCACCTGGAAAAGTGGTTTGGCAGGGGGTACCGAATCTCCCGATTGCCCTCCTTCTGAGAAAACAGGAAGAAAGAAAGCAGGAGGAAAACTATTTTTCCCTGGGGCTTTTGTGCACAACAGCCTGACTGGGAGCAAGTGAGTGGCCACCCGGACTTCCCCATTTGCTGGTCCTTGCAGCATCTCTGGGGCTGTGCAAGTGGCACAGCAGGTCAGGGCTAGGCCGCTGCTGTGCCCCAGCAATCAGCAAGTCCTCACCGTGTCCCCACAGCTGCTCCTGCAAAACGCCCATAGTGACACACAACACAGCTACACCTGGTGAGGTGGGCATGGAAAGTCCCTCCAAAACCACCTTCCTTATTATCAGCAAATATTCTCAAAATTTATTTATTTGTTTCTTCTTTTCCACTTTCTCCAGACAGCATCACAATAAGTCCCAAGGACATGCAGTGGGTGGGAGCGTGGTGGCTGGGATACCTGATAGCTGGGGTGATCAGCGTCCTGGCCGGCATCCCCTTCTGGTTCCTGCCCAAGCACCTCCCAAAACCTGAGAGCAGGAAGGACTCCAGCACCTCTTCCGAGCAGTCAAAGTTCATCATTGAGGAAAACAAAGACCAACACGCACCCTATCAGCAACAAGCGAAGCTTGCCGAGATGGCAAAAGGCAAATCACTGGAGTTTTCTTCCTGATCGTTGAGTTTTTCTCTCAAAGGCTTTTAGACTTAAAAATTTTATACTTTCTGCGGCCCTATCTTAATGGCATCAGAATTATGATTTTTACATGAGATTTCACTCTCCAATGCATATAGTGACTGTTGCAGATGTGGTGGTCAGAAAAAAAAACAACCCTCAGTTTTTGCTAATTTTTTTTCCTGTAAGTTCATGCATTAGGAAAACATGTACAATATCTATCAGAATATAGATGGGCACAGACCAGCTACAGTATTAGAGAAGGCTTCCTGGATTTAGACAGGAGCTGTTTTGCACAATTGCATTTCCTTGGCCCTGCTTTGCCAAAAGCATTTTCCCTCAGTACTTGAATCTGTACCTCAACATGTTTGTGCTTCCTGTCAGCTGTGCTGAGCACTCTTTGCCCCAAATTAAGCTAAACGGTGCTGCGGCTGTTGAGGACACATAGAAACCAAATCATTCCTAGCTTATAATGAAAAGAAGGTTTATAAAACAAGATATCTCTTCTGGGAAATTTATGATTAGTCTTTTGCTCCACTGTTCCCCCATCCAGAAATGGGGGAGCTGTTAGGAACATCACAGAACTTCAGAGATTCCCTTTGAAATGTTCTGCAGTTTTGGGTTTTTTTGGAAGGTGCACACATGTTACAAAGCATTGCTCACAGCAGTTATTCTCTCTCTGACCTGCTTGTTATTTCTGCTGTTTTGTCTTCCAGACTTCTTGCCATCACTGAAGAATCTCTTTGGGAATCCAGTTTACAGTCTGTATTTGTGTGCAAGTATCATTCAGTTCAATTCTTTAATTGGCATGGTGACATATAAGCCAAAGTACATTGAACAACAGTACGGGCAGACATCTTCAAAAACTAACTTTGTTATAGGTAATGCTATATCTGCTTCTTGATATCTTTAAAATGGACATTTTAGGAGTGGCATGTAGGAAAAATTGTATTTTTTTTAGGGTATTTTTATTTCTTCTCCTTCCTTGTCTGACTTTAAGTAATAGCTTATAGAAGGTAAGCTATTTCATTTTTGCTTCAGCACTAGGTAACTCGGAGTTTATCTATGCAGGAGTTACTGTAAAAGTTTACATAATTTGATACCTTAATTCCCATTTAACTGGAAATTTGAAAAGTAATATATGTACAACACAAGAAAATAACTGAGAAATAGTTTTTAAATAGTTTACATAAATTTATCATCAGACAGATCTGCTGCCTTGATGGCTTCCCATTTGTTTCAACAAAGCAAAGATCAGTTCAGTGAGTGCTAAAGGTGACTCTCTGAAGAGAATGGTGTTAAATAAAAGGAAGTCAAGTCATATCCCAAGCTGTCCCATACAGTACAAGAGAGAGAAGCTGCTTCAGCCTTTGGGTACTGAGATGGATATTTTTGTAGCTGACTTCAGGAGGGTGGACTTGACTGCCTGGTTGCTGAACCTGCATGTGGGGTTCAGCTCCAGAGGTCCAAGGCTTCAATAGCATTAAACAGCAAAGAGGTTTACGTCTACCCAACACAGAGGGAACTGCCTTGTTTCAGAGCAGCATTAGTTGCACAGCAACCGAGGTATATATATGCAGAAAAGCTGTAATGATCCATTGTGCTATGTTAATTCCTTAAAGATAGAAGCTGGAATTTCCTGGCACGAAACTCCTCAAAGCAAGGAGAAATCTTCAAGTATAGTTGATGCCCAAAGAAAGTCCAGAAAACAATCCCTACATTCAGTGTAGTACTTCTCATTGTATTTAAAGATTTTCTGGAGCTAAGCTTTCAGGTATGTGCAAACTGAGTGAGGATTGCGAACCATTTGATTTCTCTGAGCATAGGGACTATATCCAACACAGACTGTGTGATGGCTTGGTTAGGGAAGGATCCTGCTGGGTGTCTATCTCTGCAATAAGGTGGTTTTTCCTCCTACTTTTCCTTTGTCTCCAAATCCACTCTTCCTAAGAAACCTGACAGCTGACTCAACTCACAGTGTTTATTTCTCTTTCACTCCCTCTTTTACTCTTCTTCTTTTTTAGAGAACAGTTTCTATCACAACCTCTGATAGATATCAAAATTGTCAGAGCAATTTAAAAAAAAAAAAAAAAAAAAAAAAAAAAGCAGGTCTTGCTCCAGCTTTCATAACGTTAGATAAAACTGAATTTGTCCTCTAGGAATCAGCAGATGACTCCATTGACAACCTAATTATGGAAAAAATCACCTAGCTTAAGATATTGGAAGAGCATTATCTAAACTTTATCCATAATCTCTCTGTCAAAGAACCAGCAAAGAAGCATGTCCTTGGGAGTAAGTTTTTCAAAGCTGTCCCAGCACCTTTGTAACACTCCAAGGATCACTCTAATTCTGGACAAAATAAAATGCCCTGACTGAAGATCTTTTATGTTTTGTTCCTTCATCTCCTTGCTGCAGCTGTTTTTGTGGCTGACAAGGTTAGTCCATTGAGCTGGGGTTTTCATTAATACATATTTTTCTATTTGATTTCAGGTCTTATTAATATTCCTGCT
>NW_008238447.1:1697269-1715921 GCF_000691975.1 Corvus brachyrhynchos | reverse complement strand
TTCTCTGGAGGACTGATCATGAAAAAATTCAGAATAGGTGTTTTAGGGACTGCAAAACTTTCCTTGGGATCATCTTTCTTTGGTTACCTTTTGCTCCTCTCATTGTTTGCGATGGGCTGTGAGAACTCGGATGTGGCTGGACTGACTGTGTCGTACCACGGGTATGCTGGGAAGGCCATGCTTCAGCAGAAAGGGCTACTGGAAACCAAACTCCTTCCTCATTTTATTTCACAAAGTATATATTATTGAAAGGAGAGTGACTGACCTGAATATGCTTCCCAGAAATTTGATTCAAATCGGTGGAAACCACTCCATTCCAGTGGGCATTGTGTCATGACCTTCTCATGATTATGGCATAAACCAGAGGGGTTTATGTCACAAGTGCAGATTATTTTTCTGATTACTTTTTAATTATTATTGCCATGGGACCCATCCTTTGAGCCCAGTGATTCCTGGAAATGTAAGGAGCTCAGTAGGGGGGATGAGATTCAATTAATTGTTTCTTGCCTCTGTGTGCCTGGCATTTAATAGCCTTTGAACTCAAAACTTAAGGATGCATGGATTAACCATTATGTTAATCAGGAGGTACACCTGAGGCTAACATTTCTGCCCATGCTATTACTCTGTAAAACTAACTTTTTGGGAGGAGTTTCCAGCACTGACTCACAGCAGCCCCAGTAGCTGCTTCACTGGTATCTGATGACTGAATTTGGCAGAGAGCTGTCCTGCAAGGTATCAGACACTCAGTTTAAATGAATCCCATTCTGATAAATTTCTCGGTAACTTCTACAGAGACCATTTCCCATGAGTAATTCAGTCCCTTCTTTGCCACTTGCCTAGTTGTGTTAAAACTGCATCAAGCTTCAGATAACTAAAACCTTAGAAAATCTGAGAAAATGCATGAATATAAATTGTTAGTTGTCCCCCTTAATAAAATACATGCTATGTCACAGTAGGTGGTGTGATACTGTGAAAACCTTTGTATAACAGAGAAAAAAGGATTTACACTGCTGTGTGGTTGTGAAGAGACAACCTTTAATGGGCTACAGAGGGAAGGTCTGGCCCAGTGCACCTGGAAGAGAGCATAACCCATGAGGTGATCATGATTTCCTCCACATCTTATAGACAACACCTTTGCAATTTCTCTTTTTCCACAGAACTAAACCAACGACTGATTATGAGCAAGCCCTGTTTTCAGAGTGCAACTCAGGCTGCTCATGTTCCAAGAATGACTGGGACCCCATCTGTGGGGAAAACGGAGTTACCTATGTTTCCGCCTGTCTCGCCGGCTGCCAGGCATCCAACGGCAGTGGGAAAAACACCGTAAGACAATCTTTCGTTTCCATAAGAGATGCGATAATTCTTTCTGATACAACTGGGTCTGTCAGAGTAAGTGGATTAAAATTGAGCATGGCGCATTCTCTTGAGCCCTGAAATCCTCAGGGTTTTTTAGCAATCTGCCACACGCATTTAAAATTTTCTCGCTGTTGCCAGCAGAAATCACAAGCAGAGAATGTTGGAGGCTTTTCTTTTTTAGCTGTTGGCTACCAAGACTGTTGAAAAAAACTAATAACTACATTAATCAACAGTTGATACTTTATAATTTTGTCCTTCATTGAATAAGCCTTTTCCTTTTGTAAAACATTTCCCCCTTTGGATGTAAACTTTCAGCCACCCAGAAAAGCATGATAAGATATTCCTAAACATCTACTTCCCCGCCGTTTAGGTTATCATACTCTTTTGCCCACTCTCTTCCAGGTATTTTTTAACTGCAGCTGCGTGGGAACCTTTGAATCTTCACAAAGCTCCTCAGCTGTGGTGGGACCATGTCAAAAAGGAAATGAGTGTCCCAGGATGTTTCTGTATTTTCTAGTAATATCAGTTATCACTTCATACACTTTGTCAGTAGGTGGCACACCCGGATACATACTGCTTCTAAGGTAAGCAATAATTTCTGCTAGCATTGCCAAATGTTTTCAAAGTGTTTTGACATGTGACTGGTACTCCCTCCCCTCCTGGTATTCCTAGTATTTTTCTCTTTGTTTTGAAGATTGGTTTAGCATGAGATTTTTTTTCCTGTTGTGATAAGCACAGATTTGTTGAATGCATGTCCCAGTGTATATTTAACTGCTGGAACTATTTATCCATCACTGACTGTAAGCTTTGAAGCTAATTTTAGAAAGTACAAAAGGTATTTAATACTACCAGTGCTTAATCTGGATTTTTGTCAGCTTCTTGCGATTTTTGGATTCCAAGTCCTGTTCTGCTCTGTTTTGGAAATCTTTCTTTCTCAGTTCCTTTTTCCAAATTATTTCCAGATGGGCACATTCTGCTTCTCAAACAAAACAACAGTAAATCCAGTCTAACTAATCTTTAGTATTATAACTGTGTTTTCTTACCCCCAAATTCTCTTTGGTTTTGAATCAAATTTTCTGGACCAGGCCCTGTCTCATTGCTGGTATCTTTAAACCACATAGACAATGCCAGTGTTAGAACTGGCTGAACATAGACCATATGGAAAAACCTAAATAAAGAAATGTGACTTCAGCTACGATTCCATCACAATCCTTGAACCAGAATAAATATTCACGCAGAGACTTTCAGAAATGGTTGAGGTGAGGATCCTTCTCCACTGCCCTGCACAAACACTGCTAGTGAGGTGTATACAAGCTGCATAGCTTTCCTCACACACCTTGCAGGGTTACCACTGAGTGCTGGAAAACCACACAGCATCTCTCTCTCCCCAAGGGCTCACTCCAAGAACAATCGTACTGTAATCTATTTTAGACAATTTTTACTGAAGCTTCTGCACAGCTGAACTGTCCATGTGCCAAGATGAGGATGATTCATGAGTGGAGAGCTTGCAGAAAAGCCTTCAGGATTTACACCAGATCGCTCTCTGTGGTTGCTTCTGACATGCTGGATAAATATGGGCATAGAGCTATGCAGGGATGCAGTTCCCTTCCCCTTTCCCTCTACATGATATCTTGCTTCTATCCATAAGACATATGGTGGGAAATGTACAGATCTGGTACCACGCAGGGCCTCAAAATCATGGTAGCCATGCTCAACCTCCTGCTTTTCTTCTTGTCTCCACTGCATAAAAAGTTTGGGAGGAGATTTCATAGCTGAACACATACATGCTTAAATCACACAGAGTTGCCTTCCCTTCTCAGCCCTAAGAACTTGCTCTTAGGGGTCTTACTGCTTAATCGATTTAGTTAAAAAAGCTTAGAAAGGTTTTCAATTACAATACTAAACCACTTTGTTATATGAAATCAGCAAAACAGTTTTATTGGTTCTGCTCCAAAGCTTCTATTGCTGTTGAAAATCATTTTACTTTGAGAGACATTTAACTGAAGCTGAGAAGTTATGTGTTTTCCTGCTGGATTGAAGGCATCCACCTTTGATGTGCAACTAAATAAAACATGTTTCAGTAAGTTCAATCCTTTTTTTTTTTTTTTTTTCTGCACTGCAAATGACCTGTGGGCACAATTCCACTTTAAGCTCATGCTTACTTTTCTCTTTTTTGAAATCCTTCACTGACTTGACTTTCTCCAAAAATCTGGCTGAATTGGAAGTGTGCTTCTGTTACCCGAAGGAAAGTAAATTATCTTTGAATACAAGTAGTCCCAAGGTCAAATTGCAGACTTCATTGTGTATTTTTTTCCAATTATGTGTTTTAAAAATCATTCCGTATTCAGTAATCTCTGTTAAGATTCCAGCACTTAAGCAAGCTGATGTTTTCAGATGAGCAGATATCGTTGCACCTGCCATGGAGCACAAATACAGCTACATCCCTAAAAGCCTGTAAGATGTAGTGACATTTACTTTGATGATTTGCGCACTGAAGTCATTGAAATATGCTTACAGCGGGTGACCAGGTCATTTGCTGAAATGCCATTTTGGTGGTATTAGTCTAATTACAGTAGCCAAGGAACTTGGGACAGCCCAGTTTTGGAGAAAAAAGCCCTGCAGTTCAGATAGCTGTTGTTCAAGCACCAGCTATTAATAGCAGGCGATTAGGCAGTGAAAAGGAAGTCTCAGATCTCCCTAAGAGGTCTGGCTATCACTCAGGATCACAAAGGACTCCTGTTTCCGTGCAAAGACAATACAAAGAATAAAACAATTTTTTTTCATCTGAAAGAGAATACTTTTTTGCAGGATATTAATCCTGTGAAACACATATTAACTATCCAGTTATTGGTTTTATTTTCCACTTTTTGCTTTCTATGCCCTCAGATTAGTTTAGGAGAACTCTAGGCTGAGGCACGCTTATGTAGCAAGTGTCTGGTAGGAGAGCAAGACTCTGTTCTTCCAACTTAAAATCATTTTACAGTCATGCCCTTGTAGATGGGAATGCTTGTATAAGCCACAATCAACAGATTGAATGATGATAATCCATGACTGGGGCATTAGAGAATAAAGTGTTGAAAACTATCACTGGTGGGGAACAATAGAGTTCATTCTGAAATGTCTTCATTATTTTTTAAAACATATTCCCAATTACATTAATTTCTGCAGAAGCAGAGGCCATCCTAGTTCAGAGCACACAGACTGTACCTCCAGAGTGCTATGTTCATCCATAGTGACAATAGAATTTCAGTCCATTTTATTTTTTCTGACTTATATTTAATAGAATGACTGTGACAAAAGTTTTATTAATTACCATATTGATATACATGTTACCACACATACCAAAAATGTCCTTGTTTTGTCATGTGGCTGGTACTACTCACTTGCCAAAATCAAACATATACGCAGATTTGTGCTGGATTAGGGATTGTAATAGTCAGTCTGGTACATGCTGGGAGAAACAGCACATTTGAGTAGCTGGTGGGGGAGCAGGTGATTCCTGCTAATCTGAGAGGCTCCATACACACACTGCTGATCACATGGATGGGAAAGGCAGCTGTTCTCCTGCCCACCACCTCCCCCTCCCTCAAGGAGCCAAGATGATGGTCTAAGGTGGGAGCAGGGCTCATCTGGAGCCAGAAGAACTGGATGTGTGGGTTGGACTCACCCTGCAATCTCAGAAGAGTCCAAATGCAAATGGTCTGCTCTGTCAGAGAATGGCTTGGAAGATTTACCTTTACAGGAGTTGTGATCCTGATCCTAGATAGAGTGCAATGAAAAGTGAGTGCCTAAATACCTTGTACTAGCCTGGGATTTGTCCTGAATTTAATGGAGTTTCTAACTGAATAAAACCATCCAATGGCTGCATGATTTCACTATCAATTTTCTTATCCTGTATTAGTAACACTTAAGTGCTGATATCATCTGAAAATCCACAACCATCTTAAAATGTGATGCTGAATATAGGTGTTCAGAATTCCTGGATGCCGTTCTGATTTTATCACCTTTTTTACATATTTCTGCAATTTGGTTAAGGTCTGTGACAATAAGGAGGAAAAAGTAACATTTCTTTCCTTTCTCTTGCTTTCTATTTGTGTTCTTATTATATACACTTGATGCTTTATTTCTATTTAACACCTTTTTTATTATTATTATTTTTAGATGCATTAAACCCCACTTGAAATCATTTGCACTTGGTATCTATACCCTGGCAATAAGAGTACTTGGTAAGTCTGTACTCCTGAGTCGGTTTTAATACACTCCTCACTAATCATTTCCCTTAGAATTAAGCTTTGATTGTTGGAAAGAACAACGTCTATCTGCAAATAAATATCATATGATTAAAAAAAAAAGGTTGGAAAAAGGAAATTGCTTTGTACTTCATAAATCACATAACTATGTGTTAGGTATAGTTAAAATACACAAGGCCAATATTTATAGAGATGTGATCCTTTAGATGAAGCTAACATCAAAACTACATCTTGTCCCCTTACTCAGCAAAAAGCATAAAACAACAGCTATGGCTGAGAATTTGTGATTGCTTTTCAGGCATATATTCACTAGTTTCTAAGGGAATTAATCTGACTACAGGTGTGCCTGGGGGCGGGGTTCACTGCAGCCTTGTGCTACAGCCACCTGAAATCAAGGGTAACATGAGATGCCAATGAACTGGAAATTCTAAAGTCCTCTAGTTCTTCATGGAAAAAAAAATAGCAAGAAGCAAGTCACCTATTTAAATGAGCTGAGTTGGATGAACTGGATGAAATTCCATCAAAACTAGCTTTTGGCTTCTTTCTTACACCTTTGCAGGCCAGAATTTTCTCTCCAGGCTTACTTTCTTCTCCAGCAACCCTGGGTGACTTCCCAGGTGACACAGAGTCCAGGATGTTCCCATCAGCACATGAAAAAGGCTTTTCCTTTCCATCACCCCCAAGAACTGCAGCAGGTTTGCCCCTGCCACAGCAGGATCTCAAGATACTTGGAGGATTCCTGCAGCCCCGCTGCAGGTTCCCAGCCCCACTGGGAACCCCCTTCTCATCCCCCACCCGACACACAGGACACTCCTACACCCAAGCTGAGCAGACTCCATGGCTCTCAAGAAAGGAGAAGTATCTCCTATTTTTTTTCCCCAGAGATGTCCCACAGGGTGAGGAAACCAAACCGTGGCCAGCACTCCAGCACTGACTTCCACAGGCTTTTTGATGTTTTGTCATGTTTTCCTGGCTTCCCACAGGGAGGAAAGGGTGGTGTGTGCCTGGGCAGCACAAGGCACGTCTTCTCAAACCAGCAAACAGGGAGGAAGTGTCATTGCTGAATAGAATATATTATTCAATGTTCTGCATGAACGTGCCTCTAGATCAGAACTGATCACCCTGGAAAGTAAATTTCTTACCTTTATTTATTTGTTAAATACACCCAGCGGGGATTCCAGCCCCAGTGTATTTCGGAGTAGCCATAGATACCACTTGCCTGAAATGGGGAAGCAAAAGATGTGGGGGAAGAGGAGCGTGCAGACTCTATGACTCCAGTGCACTCAGGTAACTGCTCTTCTCCATTCATTCTTTTTGTTCTTAAAGTAAATCTACACCTGGCACTGGTAGAAGAATTTCTATCAGAAAATTTGAGTGAAAGATTTGAAACTGAATGAAAGGCTCTGACTAACAATATTAACAATAATGCTCACCTTTCACCATTCTTTTTTGATTCAATCTCTTTTTTGGGGGAGGGGCAAATCATCTTGTTTCAGTATCAGCTGGTAATAATTGTCACTTAATAATTCACCAAAAAAAGTCGTGTTGAAACCTCAATTTTATGCTTAAAGCTTCCCTCACCTTTCAGGGTCTCTGCTGTCATTGTGTGTGTGTGTGTGTAAATAAGTTATTAAACCTCATTTTTCTCCATGTTGGAGCTGGATCAAAAAATGGAAGGCAAAGGTGCCACAAAACATGCTTGGCTTACCTAGAGGCTTAAGTGCAGAGTTGTCTTTATCAATCTATTGCTAGAGGACAGTAATTGGCTGAACTGCATTTGTGAAAGGCTTCACCAGAAATGAAGAATGGAATAACAATGGTAAGAGGAAAATGGGAGAACAGGTTGTACCTTCTCCTACCACAAGGAAAATAAACATGAGAGGAGGGTACATTTTGTTTTGAAAACTTGAAGGAAAGAGCAAAATCTCTTTTTACTAATAAAACATTATGACGTTATTGTTGCTGCTGTTGTTGCTGTCAATATGCCTGTAAAGCAAAAATGCCATCAAATGGTCTTGATACCACTGGTACTGTTTATGAGACAACCAAAAAATAGAGTAATTGCCCTAAAAATATTAGTGCTATTCTTACTGAAGCACATTGGGGTGGAGGTCAGTCAATGCCTGAGATGCTTTCTTGACCACAGACCACACTATACCTGACCTGGGTGAGCTGACAAACTCCCTTCTCCAGGGTCATCCCCTTGACTGAAGCGTCCTTAGGCAGCCTTACCCCATGAAAATATGAATGTGTCCTTGATGCCTTCTAGTCATGTGTTGCCTTTGACACAGGCTCTGATCAATCATTTCTCTCTCAGGTATGTGTACCTGGGGCTGACATTGGTGTTGGGCACGGTGTCCATTTTCTTCAGTGTTGCTGTCCTTTGGGTTCTCCGGAAAAGGTCTTCTCCACAAGACGAGACCCTCTCAGCCAACGGGGAGAGAGGCACCTGTAGAACAAAGAGCAGAAAAGATAATTTTGTCCATAGTGACCAGTTAATTCAGTCAACTTACTGGCCAGAAAAGGAGACCAGACTTTAGGAAAACTGAGATCTCCACCGTGATTTTACCCAGTGAGTGGTGTTCCAGGCAAAAATCCATCATCAGTGAAGCAGTATCTTAGTATCCACCATGAAAATGTTCACCTTCTTGCAATTTTCACTGTAAACCCCAAAAGCAAAGACCACCAATTTTTAGCACGTGAACAGCTCTAAAAACACTGCTCACCATTTTTTCTGCTGAGTGAGGGGATTTCCTATGGGAGGTGCAGTTTTTCCCTCACTGAGACACTGTTTTTGCAGCTGCCCCTCAGCTCCCTCCCTCCTCATGAAGCTGTAGGAGCTGCTGCTGCCCCTCGGTTTCCTCCCGGGTGTGAGGGGTAGTGAGGAGGCTGCCATGCAGCTCCCTCTGCCATGGGACCAGCCAAGAGGAACCAGGGCACAAAACCTGATCTGGCAACCTGGAAGGTGGAGGGATCTCGGGCATGTAGCCCGTCCTTGCAAACAGTGAGGCACAGGGCAGGAGGAAGGTGGTTTGCTGGAAGGACAAATCAGCCACAGGCTCTGGGCATCTCATGAATTCAATCCATAACACTTAGGACATCAAATGTTGTGGTTAGGAATCTGTTTTCCAGTAGCTTTGTCCAGTAGCACAACAATCAACAATAGAAGTTGTCATTACAGTCAAAGAGACCACAAGAGTATCATCCAAAGGAAACTGGAATGAAAATAGAGCTTTTTTAGATTTCCAGCAGTTTCTCGCTAGTACTCAGTGTACTAAATAATTCCATGCACTTTATGATGTAATAACAAAATGGTACAAGATACATATGATTAATATTTTAAAAAACTATGAAAAGACAGCTTGGGAAAAATAAAATTAATTAAAATTAATTAAAAGACCAGGTGATTGGGGCTCTTCCTTTTAATTTATTTTATTTTCTAGCTGAAACGAAGACATTTTTGGACTTTGTCAATATTTGATATTAATTATATTTGGGGTGGGGAGTGCAAAGGAGAGTTGTTTAATATGAAAAAAAATCTCAAGAAACCTTGCACCGGAAAAGCCAGTGGCAGCACCACAAGGATATCCTTTAAAGAACTAGAATTTTTGAGCACATGATGAAAGGTAGGCTTCATCCTTCACCACAATATTGGCCAAACAAACCCATATCACATCATTTGGGTCCCAGCAGTGACTGCAGGTACCCTGCTGCCTCTCCTGTGGGGTGCATGAGGAGGGGCACATGCATAAGGGTGGGATTCATTGGGCTTTATCAATGATCGGTGTTTACACTATGCCATTAGGGAACTACCTAATCCACTCAATAGCAACACCAAGAAGGGTGGTGCTTAGGCACCAAATATCTGCAGAAGGTAAGGCTTTAAACCCATTGCTGGAGAAAATGCATTTGTCAGAGGAAGAACCAATGCCACCCAGATTTGCCACATGGGTGAGTGTTTAGACAGCAGCCTGTCTCCCTGGAATGTGGGATACCCAGCCTCCTGTCCCAGATCTTTGTCCTCCCAGACAAGTGTCAGAGGCTATGGGCAGTGAGGTCCTGGACAGCTGTGGCTGTTCACTTGGCCTTCTATGAACAAGATATTGAACTAAACAAACATAATTAAAATAATCTGAAGGTTTATGAATACGGGACTAAGTCAAGAGTTGTGGTTGTGGTGAATCACAAATACGGGCACTCCTGTTTTTTACACATGAACCAGAATTTTTAAAAGTGAATGGAAAAAATGTCAAACTGCACCAGCATCCAGGATCAAGAAAAATGCTTGGAGCTTTCCATAGCTTCCTGGGGAGGGCACTTCCCATAGAAATGAGCTGTCAGATCCAATGAGAGAAAGGAGGAACCCAGCTTAAGTACACACTGGGATAAAAAAGGAGAGATATCTGCATTTCACTCAGTGCTTGATGCTGTATGTGTGTCAAAGCAATGGGGGTGATTCCTACTTTGTGAATCAGTCCTGGCAGCAGTGAAGCTGTCACTGCGGCAGTTCTGCTCATGCCCGGCAGCAAGAGGGCCAGGAAAATTCATTGATTTCATCTGGGAGAGAGAAAATTTTCTTCTTAGCAGCTGGAAGAGTGCTGTGTTTTGGATTTAGTATGAGAATGGGGTCGATAACACACTGACGTTTTAGTTGTTGCGGAGTTGTGTTTACCCCAAGTCAAGGACTTTCCAGCTTTCCATACTCTGCCAGTGAGAAGCTGCACAAGAAGCTAGGAGGGAGCATGGCCAGGATAGCTGACCCAGACTAGCCAAAGGGATATTCCCTACCCTGGAATGCCATTTCCAGTATATAAACTGGAGGGAATTGGCCAGGAGGAACCAGTCATTGTTAAGGAACAGCCTGGATATCAGTCAGCAACTGTATTGTGCATCAAAAAGTTGTCTTTCTTGGGTTTTGTTTCTCTCTTTCTTTTTTTCCCTCCCTTTTCATTGCAATTATTATTATTCTATTATTATTCCATTTTATTTTATTCTAATTATTAAACAGTTCTTAATCCATAGGGTTTGCCTTTTTTTTTTTTCCAATTCTTCTCCCCATCCCTCTGTGGGGGCAGGGTGAGCAAGCATCTGCATGATATTTAATTGTTGGCTGAGGTTAAACCACAACAGACAAATAAAGAAATTAAGAGACATAAACATATACTACTGTAGTTCAGAAAGAAACAGGGACAGAAAAAATCAGCTTCATCAGTTATGTATGTTAACTTCATGGTTATATATGAAGCCTGTACTTAGTGATTAATTCTTTAAAATACAGGCTTTCCTTCCATAACCCATTTCCTTTACACATAGAATACTAGAAAGGAGTTGGTTTCAGTAAGTCTTATTTTCATTATGTTTTGAAAATGACCACTTTTCTCCTCTCATCCTTCAGCAATGATAATACTGGAAGTTAGCGAGCAGATATAAGCCATTCCCACTTTGAACTATTTTCAAGTCTGCTACTTTATTTTAGTACTTTAAGATGTAACATGGATTCATGGATGAGTGTCTGACTAGAGATACATATTCTGGACTTGCTATAATATTTGAAAAAATGATGTTAGCACTAGGATATTTGGACCTGTCAGAATCTTCCTACCAGAATTCTTCATCTTAAACTATATCTGCAGTAGGTGCTGACTCATAAAGGTCAACAAATCTGGATCTTTTCTTTTCTTTTTAGAGTTAGGGATACTAAACCACAACCAAGAGACTGCAAAGAAGCAAACGCCTTTCACTGTCAAAGGTAAGATTGTTAAAAGAATTAGCTGAGGTGATTTCCCAACCTTTAATATCAGCCTTAGAGGCCAGAGTGGGACTCACACCCTTTGTTAGGAAGTCCCCATGGGCTGTATGCCATGTAAAAAGTGGGATATTGCAGCAAGGTCCCCAGCTGTCACATGCAGGACGAGGGCAGGGTAACCAGGCTATGCCACATAATGGGATGTGCAATCACGCCTGCGGCACGTGAGCCAAAGGCACATTTCCTCTTTTACCTCCCAGCAAAAAATGCAACTCTTAAATGACATTGCTTGTCTTAGTTATAGGCACATCATTTTTAATCATGCCTTATTCTAGCAAATAAAGGAGGCAAAAAGGCAAGGTCAGAAGACTGAGGGAACAATGCAATTTATCTATAGCTCATGCCATGCCAGCATCTGAGGAAATTGCTGAAAAACAGAGAGCAAAGGGTGTGGATGTCTCAAAAAGAATAAACAAGCTGAATAATTATAGATTGCCTCCTTGAAGTGCTCAAAATAATGAGTAAGACTGATGTATGAAACCACTATTGTAATATTTTGAAATAACAGCACAGTTGGTATAATCTGAGAGAAAACACTGACAGCAACACTCTGGCTGGTTTGACAGATGATGACACAACATGCAGCCTAATTCTGCATGACATTAAAAGAAAAACAAGTTACTAAAACTTACTTCTAGAAGCTATAAAGTGCTTCTAAAGACTTGCAAGCAGCTAGGTCATATAGGTATTTTAAAAGCATTTGCAAATAAATAAACATTATTAATAATTTTTCATAATCTAGCCCAAAGGCTAGATATAGGTCTGACCCAGCCTGGTTGTCTTATTTTGTGCCCTGGACCATCACTAAACAAGTGCTGCATGAGGCACTTCTTCATTCAGTGCTAATCAACCTCTAGAAGACAAAAAGTCCATAATTGCTGTAAAAATGATGACAGCAATTTAAGTGTGGGTCCCTTTAATGGTGATTTAAAGTGCTCATTAAAAGGACCTTACTTAAGCAACATGTGGCTAATATCAGGAGGTTAGTTAACCAACAGCTCATCCCAGATTAGTACAGTTCATTGAATTTTGAAAAGAGTAAATAAGGAAAGGATTTAGTGGAGAGCATGTGGAGCACATTCTCACAGCTGGATGGTGACCAGGCCAGGAAGCTCTCTCTCATGGCTGTTGAGCATAGTAAGTTTGAAGGGTTGTTGTTACGATCCAGTTTAAACCCAGAAAAGCAAAGCAAGCTAAGTCTCTGTGCATAAACCGGAAAAAAACTTAGAAGGTTCAAAATATCCCCAGAAACGAGATTAAAACCAAATGAGGTTAGATGTTGTTGCCAAAAAATTGATGTATTTTATTTAATAGTAGAGATGCAAAGAGAAGGGAAGGGAAAAGTGAAAAAGAAATAGAAAAGGAAGTGTGCGTGGGGGGGTGGGGGAACAAGGAGAGGTGACAGGGGTTAGATGGAAGCATCTCACCCATCCAAGGGTCCCAGTGATGTCTTGTTGCTCCCCTCCATCTGGTCTGCTGGTGGTGAGGGTCCCCCGTCGCCGCCGTGGCCACGCCGCTATATGCTGCCACACGCCATGCCACACTGCCACACGCCACGCGGCCACACGCCAGAGAGTGCAGAATCCCATGGGTTAATATACACTTTGGGCCAGGTGGGAACGCCCATGTGCCTCCCTTGCAGGGGCTGGGTTGACACTGTCCCTTGCAACACTGAGGGTCTGTTGCATCATCTCTGGTGCTCTGGTGCAGGGTCTGAGGACCCCTTTGAGGGGGGCCCCTGTGATGGGCCATGTCACCCCCTTCTGCTGTGGATAAGCTTTCCCCTCCCCGGGTGAGGGCCCCTCAGCTGGGCTCCTTTGCACAGTTGGAGGATGGGCAGTCACTGCGCCCTGACCAGAGGCTTTTCCAAGATACCCAGAGCGTCTCCTCCCCTCACCCTTTGGTGCAGGGGGTCTGTTCGAGCCTGGCAGCTGATAGCCCTGGGGCTGTGGTCCTCATCTTGGACATGTTAAGCCTGTGCTCAGTGAATGTCCCCAGCCCTGAGTTGTTACTTTTTCCTATCTTCATCAGCAAGCCGTGTGAGGCCTCCATCAGGGCCCCATTCAGGGTGCGGTAGTCTTCTCTGCAGCTTTTGGAATACAGTTTTAAAAGTCCTTTAAGATAATGTTTAAGTCATAAACTATAATATTTCAGTCTCTGACAGTTGTACACAGTGGTATCCAGAACCCTTTTGTTGCTCCTGTGATGTTGGCACTTCTAAAGCAAAATGTGGAAAAACACAAACTTGTTTATGTAAAAACCAACCTGTGATAATGTTATAAAGTCAGCAAAAATCTGTTTATTTAACTGTGCCAAGAGTTTTCCAGTGTCTGGAAATCAAACAGAACTATAATAGAAATAAGATACTTTTTTTTTTTCACTCTAACAACAGTCTTTGGGGTGTTTCTGACATCTGATAGATTTTTCTGTCAGGTGTAGTCTTTAAATCAAGACTCGCCCATTCCTGTCAAAGATCTGCTCTAGTGTAACGAGACAGATGAACAGTTTGTTGAAGGGGTATTTTATATAATGCCGGGTATTCAATTACATGAGCCATATTAATTATCTCAGTCATGTTACATCAGGTAATATCCCAGACCATGTGAAGGTGATGGGGGGCTTGCACTGGGCTTTCACCTGAAGTCTGCATAGTTTTTGTTGCTGTTGTTCTGTGATGCAGCACACATTTGGATTGGCTCCTACAAAGGTCTAAGCACTCTCACCTGCCAATGACTTACACTTCAATTCTGTGTCTGTAATAACAACTCCAATCCAAGCTGCTGATTAAGACTGAATGCAAAGAGAAACTGCACAAACAGCATTAATAGCTACCCTTTGTATTTTAAGTAGAAAAAAAAATAAGAAATATCATCAAAACAGCACATCATGGTCTACTTTTGCCCAGATAGATGCATGATGCAAATCAATGACAAAATTATGGAGCTCTTATGAAAGACAAATGCTCCGCTGAGCAGTGGAAGGATAAATTCCCAGACATTGGCTAAGATGGAAACAACAGATCCGCCTCTCAGCATGCTTTTCTCTCTTGTTAGCTCTACAGCACCAAATTGAAACTAGACACTCTGGGACAGGAGCACCAAAGAAGCCTTTTCCATTATGATAAAGGCTTTTTTCACCCTCTCAGGATTCCTGTAGTATCCTGACATTTGCTTAGCTGTAGACTATCCCTTTTACTTAGTATGTTA
Organism: Corvus brachyrhynchos; assembly: GCF_000691975.1. Taxonomy (NCBI): domain Eukaryota; kingdom Metazoa; phylum Chordata; class Aves; order Passeriformes; family Corvidae; genus Corvus; species Corvus brachyrhynchos. The sequence goes on along the minus strand of NW_008238447.1, from coordinate 1,701,303 downwards.
ACAAGGAGTTAAATTTTAAAATACATTTATTTTCTGTATCTAGGGATTAGTGTCTTGAGAATAAGGGCTCTAATCAAAGCTGCCTACTACAGTTGGCCTCTGCCTGGCCAGCAGCTCCCTGCTACTGCAGCCTGCCCCCTGCCAGTTGTGCCTTGGCAGCCTCTTCTTCTGGTGGGATCTGCTGCCACCCTCTGCCTGGAGGAGTCTGCAACCAGCTCCTGTGCTAAAGGTGACTTACTGTGGCTTACATTGTAAGGACTGCTTTTAATCTCAACAGGAATCAGAAATTACTGATATCTCTATGTTCTTATTAAGGGGATTTTTACTATCATAATCCTTTTTTTTTTTTTCCTGGAAGTGTAAGTAATATGGGGGGGAGAGTGGAAAAAGAATTACGTCTCTTTTTTTTAGGTGTGAGACCAAGTCTTCAATTTGACTTCACTAGTTTCCCATTCTGGTAGTTTCAATCAACAGTTCTTGGTTCAAGAAGTCAGCTTTGATTGTGAATGCTTCCACAGACAGTTTGGACAGCAGCAGTCTGAAGATAGAAAAATTCTTCTCAGCCATACTGAAAGCAAAGTACAAAAAATATTTTAATTCCTGGAAAGTTATAAATTAATGGTATATACAGGACTAGGAAAAAATAGGGAGAAACTGATGTGTATTCACTTGTCAGAATGATGAAAACAAAGAAATACTGTTTCCATTATATGAAAAAGAAAGTAGCACGTTTTTGCACAGGTTCTACTACTCCCAAGTAAAAGAGCAAATTTAGCTCCATCCCTTTCCAGATGTTTAGGATTAAAAGGCCAAAAACCCACTTGGGTAGGTCTGCTAATACATCTGAAGACAATATGAAAATGAAACCTTGGGAATGCAAAGCTTCACCATAAAACTTTGAAAACAACAGGGAATACTTATCTTGACACAGTCAGAGCCTAACAGTGGAGCTTGTGACACACCTTTGAAGTAGGATGAGGACACAGGTAGTTGTGTGTCTGCACCCTTGATGGAACACCAGCAACCACACAGATTAGCAGCATGGTGTGGTAGCCTGCAATAAAAAACAATGAACAGGGGCCAAGATGCTTGTCTTGTGACTAGAAAATGTCAGTTATGGTATAAGAAACCTGCTGGAAGAGGGTGTGTCTTGGGGTGACTTTATAATGTGTCTCTGAGAGGGGCGAGAGGAAAAAACCGAGCGAACCTTTTGAAACAGTTGTTCAAGGACACAGATACACACTCCTGCTGCAGCAGCAAGAGTGGAGAAAGCACCCTTCTTGCTTTTTAGCCAGCTCCTGGCTCCTTTTCTCCAGAGGGAGATGGAGAGTTGAACTTTGTTTTCCTGGGACTTTGGTTTTTCCCTTCTTCTCTTCTGGACTGTTTCAACATCAGAACACATCGGGAGAATTTTTTGACCGAGGCCCTGGAGGTGGGCCCACATCGACCCAGCTCTGAGGAGGAGGAGAGAGACTACACCTACAGAAGGACTCTGAAATCTTCCCAGGTTTCTCTTCACAGCGAGAGGTTTTATTATTTAGCATTATTATCCTTTTCCTATGTGTTTGTTAAATAAATAGGTTTTATCTCTTTCACTTTCCTCCGAGGAAAAAATTTTTTTTCCTGAACCTGGTGAGGGAGGGATGGTTGTAACCTGCCTTCTATCAGAGGATATTTTCCTCCAAATTTGTCCAAACCAGCACAGATAATTAATGGTGCCCAACACATGGCTCAAAGGAAAGTGAAAAAACCTGTACTAATTACATTTTGAGTTGAATTTAATTACTTTGTGTTGGGGCAAAGTAGTCACCATGTTGGTTGAGTTTTCATAATGTCTCTCTGGCTTGATGTACTAGTGCCTTTCTGGTCCCCAGGCCTATTTGCCTATCCACAACTTGCTCCAATCTTGTCTCTGAAACGTAACTTTTGCTGAGCAGGGGCATGAATCCAGGTTTTCTCTTTTGCTGTGCTCAGTGAATGATTTATAAGAAGTTGACAGAGGTACAGGAAGCTGTTCAAAGTCTGTATGATATGTGGTTTCTCTGTCCTAATCCTAGTCCTAGTTTCAGTAGCCTGTTTTGGGAATTTATTAGTAATTGTACCCAGTTTGTTGGAGGTGGAGGAGATGGGGTTTCCCAGCCTTTCATCTCCCTCCCCTTTAAATTTGATACATTATCTTTTGAGAATGTTCAGTTTCCCCTGGATGTTAAAGAGACCACCCTCCTGGTACTTTATCTAGTAAGCTTCCTCTATGTGGTTTGCAGCTTGTCTAGAATAAGAGCTCAGATTTCCAGGGTGACTGATGAGACACCTGACCCAGATGTGGAAAATCCTAAATGGTGTGGGGAATGGGAGGATATGGGCCAAACTCTGAAGAAATTCTCTGACCCAATAGCTTGGAATTTCCCCCCTGAACAAATTCAGAACCCAGCTGAGGTGGGGAAATATCTCAAAGAGAAATACAATGACAAGTCTAATGAGAAAAAGCTCATTGCAATATGTTGGGCCTTGGCATATGCCTATCACACACTGCTAGGTACTGTAGAGCAGCAGAGGTAGAGCAAAGGTAGAGGGGCAGGAAGATAAATCAGCAGACACCCCAGTCATTCAGGCTGCAGCCAAACCAGACAGCAATCCCAAACCAGATGGAGAGTCTAAGCCATTGACAGTGGAGTGGCTCCTGTCACGAGGAAAAAACACACAACCAAAACTGATCGCCCAGTGAAAGATGATGATGATGCAGGGGAAGGAACCTCAAAGCCATCAACTGACTCAGGCACAGAAACCATTACTGAGTCCATGTCCATAAGGGACCTTCGTAGCCTAAGAAATGACTACACACAACGATCTGATTAATCCATAATAAGTTGGATGGTCCGTATTTGGGGTGCTGCAGGTGATGATGTAATGGTGGATGGTGCTGAAGCGAGGCATTTGGGATCCTGTCATGTAATCCAGCTATCAACCAAGCGATAATAAGGAGGGCTGAGTCTGACAGTCTCTGGACATGGGTCTTGAATGGCGCAAGGGATAGATATCCGTGCAGAGATGACCTGTATATGCAGCAAACCCAGTGGAAGAGCATAGAACAAGGGATCCAGCACTTGAGAGAACTAGGGGTGGTAGAGGTTGTCTACGCTCTTGACCCAGGATTGAGGAGTCCAGACAGGGTCAGAGTTGACCCAGTGATGTGGCGAAAACTCATACAACTTGGGCCACAAGAATACGCTTCTGCTTTAGCAATGATGAAACTGGATTACGGTGTGAATGAGACTGTGCGGGATATGGTGACAAAGCTCCGAGCATATGCAGATGCCATGCATGGCCCAGCACATGCAAGAATCGCATCTGTGGAAAAACATGTACAGAAATTGAAAGATAAAATGGAGAAGAATCACCAGGAACTCAAGAAGGAGATTAAAGAGGGCCTTCTCCAAATCTCAGCAGTACAGATCAGAGATTCTGCTACCAAACGCAGACATTCCCCAGAGAAAGAGAGAAGGTACATCCCATTAAGTAAGCTGTGGTATTTCCTGTATGATAGGGGGGAAAACATGAGGAAGTGGGAGGCACAACCCACTCCTGCTCTGGCAGCATGAGTGCGTGAATTGAAGGAGCGCAAGTTTCAGAAAGGAAGTTCTATCAGAAAGGAAGTAGCTCCAGTTGCCTGTAGCCAAACTGCCAGAAATGATGGAAAAGACGGTAACATGTCTGATCCCCTTGAAGGAACCTCTAAGATGTATCCCCAGGGAAAGAAGCATAACCAGGATTAGAGGGACCCTGCCTCTAGCCAGGTAGAGGCCAGGGAAAACCGTGTTTTTTGGACTGTGTGGATTCGTTGGCCTGGTACCTCAGAACCACAAAAATATGATGCCTTGGTTGACACTGGTGCGCAGTGTACAATAATCCCATCGCAGCATGGGGGGTAGAATCTGTTTCTATTGCTATTCTATTTATATTGTTATTCTATTTGACCCTGGTGGAAGCTGAGGTGAGCCTGACTGGAACTGAGTGGAAGAAACATCTCATTGTGA
>NW_008238447.1:1696116-1696824 GCF_000691975.1 Corvus brachyrhynchos | reverse complement strand
GCCACTATTGACATTGCTAATGCATTTTTCTCCATTCCTCTGGCAGCAGAGTGCAGGCCTCAGTTTGCCTTCACCTGGAGGGGTGTGCAGTACACCTGGAATCAACTGCCCCAGTGGTGGAAGCACAGTCCCACCATCTGCCATGGACTGATCCAGGCGGCACTGGAAGAGGGTGAGGCTCCAGAACATCTGCAGTACATTGATGACATCATTGTGTGGGGGAACACCACAGCAGAAGTGTTTGAGAAAGGAGAGAAGATCATCCAGATTCTCCTGAAAGCTGGTTTCGCTATCAACAAGATCAAAGTCCAGGGACCTGCTTGAGAGATCCAGTTCCTGGGAGTGAAATGGCAAGATGGACGGTGTCAGATTCCCACTGAGGTCATCAACAAGATCATTGCGGTGTCTCCACCAGCCAACAAGAAGGAGCTTTCCTAGGTCCCACACACTTTTGGAGGATGCATATTCCTGAGTACAGCCAGATTGTGAGTCCTCTCTATCTGGTTACCCGCAAAAAGAACAATTTCCAGTGGGGTCCTGAACAGCAACAAGCCTTTGCCCAGATTAAGCAGGAGATCGCTCACACCGTAGCCCTTGGCCCCGTCAGGACAGGACTCAAAGTGAAGAATGTGCTCTACTCTGCAGCCGGGAGCCATGGTCTGTGCTTTGGCAGAAGGGGCCTGGTGAGACTCGAGGCCGACCACCGGG